>NC_057802.1:522050846-522054761 GCF_018294505.1 Triticum aestivum
GGGATGCTGTCGACGTCCCACCTGGAGTTATCCGCGAAGGGGGCCTTCCCCCTCTTGGGCGCCTCCGCCTCCAGATTTGTGGAGGCCGCCCTCTTCTTCCTCCCCCCATCAGGGGGAGAGTTGCTTTCCTCCTCCTCCTCGTCGTCATCTTTGGTGGCAGAGGAGTGAGTCTTGTCTTCGGACATCACGTCTGAAGCACCCTTGCGGCGGGGGCCACCCCGGCCCCCCTTGGCCTTCTTCTCCAGCGGCTAATAGGGCGCCGGGACCAGCATCTTCGCCAGGAGTGGGATGACTGGTTCTTCTGGCAGCAGAGCCGTGTTGGGGAACGTAGTAATTTCAAAAAAATTCCTACGCACACACAGGATCATGGTGATGCATAGCAACGAGAGGGGAGAGTGTTGTCCACGTACCCTCGTAGACCGAAAGCGGAAGCGTTACACTAGTAGGAAAAGGGGCTTTTACCCCGGTTCATAAGGGCCTTTAGTCCCGGTGCTGGAACCGGGAGTAAAGGGTCGTTACTAATGCCCTAGCCCTTTAGTCCCGGTTCTTACACGAACCGGGACTAAAGGCCGTCCACGTGGCCGGTGCGGGGAGCCCAGGCAGGAGGGCCTTTGGTCCCGGTTGGTGCCACCAACCGGGACCAATAGGCATCCACGCGTCAGCACCTGGCAGGAGCTGAGGTTTTTGTTTTTTTGAAAGGGGGGGGTTGGGGGTTTTGGGGGGTTAATTTAGGTTGTTATTAGGTAGCTATTAGAGAGAAGTGTCCTCTCTTAGATCTTCGTGCTTGGTTTACCAACGCTACGTACTGCTATGCCTAAACATGGCTTAGATTGAAGTGAAGGCAACATGTGGTGCATGTCGAAAGTAATACTAATCTGGACTTGATCAAGTTTGGATTGTACTACTTTCGACACGCACCACATGCATGTTGCCTTCACTTCAATCCAATCCATGTTCATTTCACCCGCTGATATATAATAACTCTTCATGCATGCATCATGCATCATCATATATAATAACAAGTCCTACTAATCATCATCATACAACTTCTACTCGTTATTAATAACAAGTCATACGATCATCATCCTCACAGTCATCGAACCAACCTACTTAATTGTTCTTAGCACATGATCATCAGTATTAGGTAGTACCGAAATACCCTCTTTAAGGTAAAATAGCATAAAACAATATAGACCCTGACTCTCCATTATGGAGAATGGAGATCATCCTGTCTCCAATTCTTGCGCCTCGCTTCCTTTTGCTTCCAAGAAGCTCCTTGCGACTGTCCATACATTTTTTCCATTCTTTGATTTGCATGTCTCAACTTCTTTTAGAAATCCGGTATGGACAGTTGAGATTCGTAGGATGACCTGGTTGTATATTCAAAACATCAAGCCTACCATTCTGATACATCAAATGAGGCACACAATCCTCTGGGATTATCTGTTGAAAAACATAGTAATAACTTCATAGTTAGCAATGATAATTCACTAGTTTTAGAACTATGCAAAATATGCACGGATGTCGTAATAGTAAGAAATCTTACCAGGGTATCTCCATAGTAGTTACCGTAGTTCAACACGTGCACTAGTGGCACGTATGGAGGACCATAATGATGAGGAGTTTGATTGTAGATATTGTAATTCTCAATATCAGTACAAAATCCGACCAGATGAGTTTTCTCCTTATAAGTTAACTCAGAGCCATCGGTGTAGTAGGTTCTGTCTACCATGTTCCGCACATTGTTTGAACAATCAAAATAAGCTGTCAATGAAAATAAGCTATCAACTATTTTGAAATGAACAATATAAATTAGCTAATAACTATGTTTGAGAAACTCACATAGCGGTAGAATTGGAGGCGTATCAAGAAGGACCCAAATGTCCATATTGTCTTGCTCGATGTCAGGATCACCAAGATCCATGGTGACAAGCATACCCTCATCAAAACCATACATCTTGCAAAATGCTTCCCAATTTTTGCAACCAAAATGGGTTACGCTCTTAGAATTATACAACTTTACTTCAAAATCTATATCATGATGGGTCCTTAGGTGAATTTTCTTTGTTTCCATACTTTCATGGTCTTCAAAACCCATCCTCTCCAAGACGTAGCGTTTTGCATGGCATGGGATAAGCTAGCCGAATTGTAAAAGATGAAAAGTACACGTTGAAATAGTTGAAGTCGTGCTTAATTACGAAAAAATAACACTTGTCGTCGTTGCGTACCGTTTCAACATCGAACGTCTCCTCCAGCTTAATACTGAAGCGCCGATCTTCGTCCAGGTGAGGCCTGTCGCACTGACCTCGGTCGTCGTGGCACCAGTCGCACTCCCCCGGGAGACTTTCGTCGTCCGAGTACGACATTTCCTATGTTCATATATAATTCAAATATTAAACATCTACAATTAAATATATGTACTAAAAAACCTAAGTTAGATCATTATTATTCATCACGGGTTGACTATCGGTTTGTCGAGTCTTTTCTTGAAAACTCTCAGCTCACGTGGTGTATACATTCGACCGTTGGTGATGGTCGCTCCTCCCTTTGTCCCCGTGTGCATTACACCAAAATGTCTAGCTAGCACACGGGAACAAAGGAGAAGCGACCCCCACGACAATAGTCGGGATTCTTCGTCCTCTCATATATATATGGTGGAACTCTCCCTCACTGATTCCTCTCTGACATTTGCGACCGTCGGTGACGGTAGCTCCTCCTTTCGTTCTCGAGTGCATTACACCAAATTGTCTAGCACACGGGAACCAAGGAGAAGCTACCCCCACGACAACAGTCGGGATTCTTCGTCCTCTCATATATGGTGGAGACTCGACAGACTTACAGTCAACCCGAAATATCGTTTAATTATCTTTCTAAAATAAGATTTGGCTGGTCTCACCTCGATGTCGGAGGGGGCGGTGACGGGGATGACGGCGGGGATGATGGAGGGGCCGGGGGGGCTCCTAGATTTCTGCGAAAACAAAAACCCTATAAGCTATCAACTAATCATAGTGCTCTCCAATTTTAGCATTCAAAGTAGGATCGGAGTAGTTTTCCACTTTGAGCATTCAATAAGCAAAATCAAATCACAAAATAAAGTAGTATTCAAATTAGGATGCATTCAATTATAAGCAAAACTACATCATCTCCATGCGTCCGTACATCGGCGAATATTATCACACTAATACACCTCGAATACTATCATACATATAGCATCGCTAGTACAGCTAGAACAGTAGCGCCCGACGGGTATCGGCGCGGGCGGTGGACACCCAAAGGGACGGAACCATCACAGGATCATAGCTCCAGTGAGATCCCTGAAGAACCTGCCAGGTATTGTCGAACCTGCCCTCCAACGCAACCATGTAGCGACGGATGTGCTGGTCCTCCTCGCTGACACGGTGACGTACCACTTCCGCGGTGTCCAGAAGCCTCGGCACCGTCACTGGCCCACGCGAGCGCCACCAAACAAGGATCGGGTCAACGACGGGCTGGTTCCTCACCAACCTACGCCCACCGGAAGGTAGCACCTCCCAAAACCAGCCCGGCGGAGCCCAGTCCCGGACATGGCCCCTCTGATCAAGCCGGCCTCCTCCGCCGAGTCGACGACGAGGATGCGGGATAGGCATCGTCGACGTCGATGCGGGAATAATTGCTTTAACTAAAAAAACAAACTAGTTCTATTAATTTCCTTAAATAGAATAAAGTAGTACTTACTACTAATAAACTAGCTAGTTTAACTAGTTCTATTATTTTTCTAACTAATTCTATTAAACACTTTCTAAGTAGTACTTACTAAGAGTTATCGGGGAGGGGGGTACATATATCGACAACGACATACCCGATAAAAAATAAGAAGAGGAAGAAGACAAAAAAAAGAGGAGAAGAAGAAAGGAATAGAGGAGGAGATCGAAGAAA
>NC_057802.1:522054771-522055326 GCF_018294505.1 Triticum aestivum
GAGGAGAAGAAGAAGGAATAGAGGAGAAGAAGAAAAAATAGAATAATATATTATTCTATTTCTTCTTCTTCTCCTCTATTTCTTCTTCTTCTACTCTTTTTTTTCTTCTTTTTCATCTTCTTATTTATTTCTCCTCTACTTCCTCTCCTCTTCTTCTTATTCTTCTTCTTCTTCTCCTTCTTCCTCTTCTTATTTTCCTTTTTTCTCTCCTTCTTTTTCTTCTAAATATGAACATACATAAATGACTTCTAAATATGAAAAATCTAAACTACACATCTAAATTAATACATCTAAATTACAAAAACTAAATTAACTACACATCTAACTACACATCCAAATTAATACAACTAAAAAATCTAAATTAAAACAACTAAATTAACTACACATCTAACTACACTTCTAAATATGAAAAATCTAAACTACACATCTAGGGGGCGCGGCGGGAGCGGCGGCGGCCATTACAGGGAGGAGGAGGAGGGGATCGGGGCGGCGCTCACAGGGTGGCGAAGGGCGACGGCGACCGCGGCGGGCCGGGGGCGGAGGGCGGCGACGGTG
>NC_057802.1:522056394-522057291 GCF_018294505.1 Triticum aestivum
AGGCCTCTTTTCACCAGCGCAAAGGGCGGGAAGCAGAGGGCTTTGGTCCCGGTTGGTGGCACCAACCGGGACCAAAGGGGAGCATTGGTTCCGGTTGGAGCCACCAACCGGGACTAATGTGCTGGCGCGGTGCGGTGGGAAGTTTAGTCCCACCTCGCTAGCTGAGAGAGCTCAGCACCTGTTTATACGCTGCGCTGCAGCTCAGGTGCTGAGCTCCTCTCTAATATGCAGGCATTATACATGCCTACCTTTGTCATTGCCATGTTGGGCCTATTGGGACTGCGGGCCTGCATCCTAGCCCATCTGCAGATGGGTTTCTAGTCGTATGCAGGCTGTGTGGCCCATTAGGCGGCATTTTTTTTATTTTTTCCAGTATTTTTTTGTTTTTTGAATTATTTATTTTATTTTGATTTTTGCTTTATTTTTTATTCTTTTTTGCTTTTAGCTCAGAATAATTATAAACTTTCTGTTAATCCATTAGTTTCCAAATTTGAATTGTTTAAATTTCATCCGGAAACTCGTGTGTTACAAAGGGATTTCATTTTTTAAACCTAATTTGAACTCTTGACTTTTTGTGTGTTCAAAATGCACCATTCAAAGCCACATCATCATTTTTCAATCCTTTCTGACTTCATTTGTTATTTTTCATGCATTTACTAATTATTTTGAACTATAAGACCCTAAAATTGAAAAGCATTTCAAATGAACTCTAAAAAGGTTGAAAGTTGGCATGATATCATCATTTCATCCACATAGCATGTGCAAGAAAGTTGAGAGGGTTACGGCAAAAACTGGATGCACTTCGTGTACAAAACGGACAATCTCTTCCAAAGTATCAGGATTTCATCCGGAAACTCGTGTGTTACAAAGGGATTTCATTTTTTAAACCTTATTTGA
>NC_057802.1:522060901-522061957 GCF_018294505.1 Triticum aestivum
CTCTGAAAAGGTTGAAAGTTGGCATGATATCATCATTTCATCCACATAGCATGTGCAAGAAAGTTGAGAGGGTTACGGCAAAAACTGGATGCACTTCGTGTACAAAACGGACAATCTCTTCCAAAGTATCAGGATTTCATCCGGAAACTCGTGTGTTACAAAGGGATTTCATTTTTTAAACCTTATTTGAACTCCTGACTTTTTGTGTGTTCTAAATGCACCATTCAAAGCCACATCATCATTTTTCAATCCTTTCTGACTTCATTTGTTATTTTTCATGCATTTACTAATTATTTTGAGCTATAAGACACTAAAATTGAAAATCATTTCAAATGAACTCTGAAAAGGTTGAAAGTTGGCATGATATCATCATTTCATCCACATAGCATGTGCAAGAAAGTTGAGAGGGTTACGGCAAAAACTGGATGCACTTCGTGTACAAAACGGACAATCTCTTTCAAAGTATCAGGATTTCATCCAGAAACTCGTGTGTTACAAAGGGATTTCATTTTTTAAACCTTATTTGAACTCCTGACTTTTTGTGTGTTCAAAATACACCATTCAAAGCCACATCATCATTTTTCAATCCTTTCTGACTTCATTTGTTATTTTTCATGCATTTACTAATTATTTTGAGCTATAAGACCCTAAAATTGAAAGCATTTCAAATGAACTCTGAAAAGGTTGAAAGTTGGCATGATATCATCATTTCATCCACATAGCATGTGCAAGAAAGTTGAGAGGGTTACGGCAAAAACTGGATGCACTTCGTGTACAAAACGGACAATCTCTTTCAAAGTATCAGGATTTCATCCGGAAACTCGTGTGTTACAAAGGGATTTCATTTTTTAAACCTTATTTGAACTCCTGACTTTTTGTGTGTTCAAAATGCACCATTGAAAGCCACATCATCATTTTTCAATCCTTTCTGACTTCATTTGTTATTTTTCATGCATTTACTAATTATTTTGAGCTATAAGACCCTAAAATTGAAAAGCATTTCAAATGAACTCTGAAAAGGTTGAAAGTTGGCCTGATATCATCATTTCATCCACA
>NC_057802.1:522086908-522087658 GCF_018294505.1 Triticum aestivum
TAAAATTGAAAAGCCTTTCAAATGAACTCTGAAAAGGTTGAAAGTTGGCATGATATCATCATTTCATCCACATAGCATGTGCAAGAAAGTTGAGAGGGTTACGGCAAAAACTGGATGCACTTCGTGTACAAAACGGACAATCTCTTTCAAAGTATCAGGATTTCATCCGGAAACTCGTCTGTTACAAAGGGATTTCATTTTTTAAACCTTATTTGAACTCCTGACTTTTTGTGTGTTCAAAATGCACCATTCAAAGCCACATCATCATTTTTCAATCCTTTCCGACTTCATTTGTTATTTTTCATGCATTTACTAATTATTTTGAGCTATAAGACCCTAAAATTGAAAACCATTTCAAATGAACTCTGAAAAGGTTGAAAGTTGGCATGATATCATCATTTCATCCACATAGCATGTGCAAGAAATTTGAGAGGGTTACGGCAAAAACTGGATGCACTTCGTGTACAAAACGGACAATCTCTTTCAAAGTATCAGGATTTCATCCGAAACTCGTGTGTTACAAAGGGATTTCATTTTTTAAACCTTATTTGAACTCCATACTTTTTGTGTGTTCAAAATGCACCATTCAAAGCCACATCATCATTTGTCAATCCTTTCTGACTTCATTTGTTATTTTTCATGCATTTACTAATTATTTTGAGCTATAAGACCCTAAAATTGAAAAGCATTTCAAATGAACTCTGAAAAGGTTGAAAGTTGGCCTGATATCATCATTTCATCCACATAGCA
>NC_057802.1:522088717-522089605 GCF_018294505.1 Triticum aestivum
GGACAATCTCTTTCAAAGTATCAGGATTTCATTTGGAAACTCGTCTGTTACAAAGGGATTTCATTCTTAAACCTTATTTGAACTCCTGACTTTTTGTGTGTTCAAAATGCACCATTGAAAGCCACATCATCATTTTTCAATCCTTTCTGACTTCATTTGTTATTTTTCATGCATTTACTAATTATTTTGAGCTATAAGACCCTAAAATTGAAAAGCATTTCAAATGAACTCTGAAAAGGTTGAAAGTTGGCATGATATCGTTATTTCATCCACATAGCATGTGCAAGAAAGTTGAGAGGGTTACGGCAAAAACTGGATGCACTTCGTGTACAAAACGGACAATCTCTTTCAAAGTATCAGGATTTCATACGGAAACTCGTCTGTTACAAAGGGATTTCATTTTTTAAAACTTAATTGAACTCCTGACTTTTTGTGTGTTCAAAATGCACCATTCAAAGCCACATCATCATTTTTCAATCCTTTCTGACTTCATTTGTTATTTCTCATGCATTTACTAATTATTTTGAGCTATAAGACACTAAAATTGAAAAGCCTTTCAAATGAACTCTGAAAAGGTTGAAAGTTGGCATGATATCATCATTTCATCCACATAGCATGTGCAAGAAAGTTGAGAGGGTTACGGCAAAAACTGGATGCACTTCGTGTACAAAACGGACAATCTCTTTCAAAGTATCAGGATTTCATCCGGAAACTCGTCTGTTACAAAGGGATTTCATTTTTTAAACCTTATTTGAACTCCTGACTTTTTGTGTGTTCAAAATGCACCATTCAAAGCCACATCATCATTTTTCAATCCTTTCCGACTTCATTTGTTATTTTTCATGCATTTACTAATTATTTTGAGCTATAAGACCCTAAAATTGAAAA
>NC_057802.1:522092548-522094882 GCF_018294505.1 Triticum aestivum
GATATCACCATTTCATCCACATAGCATGTGCAAGAAAGTTGAGAGGGTTACGGGAAAAACTGGATGCACTTCGTGTACAAAACGGACAATCTCTTCCAAAGTATCAGGATTTCATCGGGAAACTCGTCTGTTACAAAGGGATTTCATTTTTTGAAACTTATTTGAACTCCTGACTTTGTGTGTGTTCAAAATGCACCATTCAAAGCCACATCATCATTTGTCAATCCTTTCTGACTTCATTTGTTATTTTTCATGCATTTACTAATTATTTTGAGCTATAATACCCTAAAATTGAAAAGCATTTCAAATGAACTCTGAAAAGGTTGAAAGTTGGCATGATATCATCATTTCATCCACATAGCATGTGCAAGAAAGTTGAGAGGGTTACGGCAAAAACTGGATGCACTTCGTGTACAAAACGGACAATCTCTTCCAAAGTATCAGGATTTCATTCTGAAACTCCTCTGTTACAAAGGGATTTCATTTTTTGAAACTTATTTGAACTCCTGAATTTTTGTGTGTTCAAAATGCACCATTCAGAGCCACATCATCATTTTTCAATCCTGTCTGACTTCATTTGTTATTTTTCATGCATTTACTAATTATTTTTAGATATAAGACCCTAAAATTGAAAAGCATCTCAAATGAACTCTGAAAAGGTTGAAAATTGGCATGATATCATCATTTCATCCACATAGCATGTGCAAGAAAGTTGAGAGGGTTACGGGAAAAACTGGATGCACTTCGTGTACAAAACGGACAATCTCTTCCAAAGTATCAGGATTTCATCGGGAAACTCGTCTGTTACAAAGGGATTTCATTTTTCTGAAACTTATTTGAACTCCTGACTTTGTGTGTGTTCAAAATGCACCATTCAAAGCCACATCATCATTTGTCAATCCTTTCTGACTTCAATTGTTATTTTTCATGCATTTACTAATTATTTTGAGCTATAATACCCTAAAATTGAAAAGCATTTCAAATGAACTCTGAAAAGGTTGAAAGTTGGCATGATATCATCATTTCATCCACATAGCATGTGCAAGAAAGTTGAGAGGGTTACGGCAAAAACTGGATGCACTTCGTGTACAAAACGGACACTCTCTTCCAAAGTATCAGGATTTCATCCGGAAACTCGTCTGTTACAAAAGGATTTCAATTTTTAAACCTTATTTGAACTCCTGACTTTTTGTGTGTTCAAAATGCACCATTCAAAGCCACATCATCATTTGTCAATCCTTTCTGACTTGATTTGTTATTTTTCATGCATTTACTAATTATTTTGAGCTATAAGACCCTAAAATTGAAAAGTATTTCAAATTAACTCTGAAAAGGTTGAAAGTTGGCATGATATCATCATTTCATCCACATAGCATGTGCAAGAAAGTTGAGAGGGTTACGGCAAAAACTGGATGCACTTCGTGTACAAAACGGACAATCTCTTCCAAAGTATCAGGATTTCATTCTGAAACTCGTCTGTTACAAAGGGATTTCATTTTTTGAAACTTATTTGAACTCCTGAATTTTTGTGTGTTCAAAATGGACCATTCAAAGCCACATCATCATTTTTCAATCCTTTCTGACTTCATTTGTTATTTTTCATGCATTTACTAATTATTTTGAGCTATAAGACCCTAAAATTGAAAAGCATTTCAAATGAACTCTGAAAAGGTTGAAAGTTGGCATGATATATCCATTTCATCCACATAGCATGTGCAAGAAAGTTGAGAGGGTTACGGCAAAAACTGGATGCACTTCGTGTACAAAACGGACAATCTCTTCCAAAGTATCAGGATTTCATCCGGAAACTCGTCTGTTACAAAGGGATTTCATTTTTTTAAAACTTATTTGAACTCCTGACTTTGTGTGTGTTCAAAATGCACCATTCAAAGCCACATCATCATTTTTCAATCCTTTCTGACTTCATTTGTTATTTTTCATGCATTTAGTAATTATTTTGAGCTATAAGACCCTAAAATTGAAAAGCATTTCAAATGAACTCTGAAAAGGTTGAAAGTTGGCATGATATCACCATTTCATCCACATAGCATGTGCAAGAAAGTTGAGAGGGTTACGGCATAAATTGGATGCACTTCGTGTACAAAACGGACAATCTCTTTCAAAGTATCAGGATTTCATCCGGAAACTCGTCTGTTACAAAGGGATTTCATTTTTTGAGACTTATTTGAACTCCTGACTTTTTGTGTGTTCAAAATGCACCATTCAAAGCCACATCATCATTTTTCAATCCTTTCTGACTTCATTTGTTATTTTTCATGCATTTACTAATTATTTTGAGCTATAAGACCCTAAAATTGAAAAGCGTTTCAAATG
>NC_057802.1:522094892-522209509 GCF_018294505.1 Triticum aestivum
AAGCATTTCAAATGAACTCTGAAAAGGTTGAAAGTTGGCATGATATCATCATTTCATCCGCATAGCATGTGCAAGAAAGTTGAGAGGGTTACGGCAAAAACTGGATGCACTTCGTGTACAAAATGGACAATCTCTTTCAAAGTATCAGGATTTCATCCGGAAACTCGTGTGTTACAAAGGGATTTCATTTTTTAAAACTTATTTGAACTCCTGACTTTTTGTGTGTTCAAAATGCACCATTCAAAGCCACATCATCATTTGTCAATCCTTTCTGACTTCATTTGTTATTTTTCATGCATTCACTAATTATTTTGAGCTATAAGATCCTGAAATTGAAAAGCATTTCAAATGAACTATGAAAAGGTTTTATTTCTACTTACAACAAAAAACTTATTTATTTTACTTCTAATTACTTATGTCTTTTACTTTAATTATTTTATTTTTATTTATTTTACTGCTGCTATTTTTATTTATTTTACTTGCTGCTATTTTTACTTAATTAATTAAGGTTTATTTATTGTAGTTACTATAGTTTATTTTATTTTATTTTATTAAGGTTTATTTAGTTTTATTTATTTTATTAAGGTTTATTTACTTTATAAATATAAGAAATGAACATAGATGCACTTATAGAGAAAATTCAACCTAAATTCATACTAAATTTCTATGAAATTTAGTATGAATTTAAGTCAAATTTCCTATATAAGGGCATCTATTTTCACTTTA
The DNA here is from genome assembly GCF_018294505.1 of Triticum aestivum. NCBI lineage: Eukaryota > Viridiplantae > Streptophyta > Magnoliopsida > Poales > Poaceae > Triticum > Triticum aestivum. The sequence goes on from NC_057802.1 coordinate 522,095,619, forward strand.
ATAGAAGCTCAACAAGTCATAGAGGGACGGGCTTAGAAACTGGTGTGAGCGCCCTTCGGTTGGCGAGGTGGGACTAAACACTGGCCGCAACTAGGACCAGCCCTTTAGTCCCGGTTTGTGGTATGAACTGGGAATAAAGGGTGGTGGGCCAGGAGCGTGGCCCATTGGTCCCAGTTTGTACCACCAACCAGGACCAAAGGGTCCATACGAACCGGGACCAATGCCCACGAGGCCCCGGCCGGCCCCCTGGGCTCACGAACTGGGACCAATGCTCACATTAGTCCCGGTTCGTGACTGAACCGGGGCTAATGTGAAAACTGCCCTGTGACGTAAGCCCCGTTTTCTACTAGTGTTAGCACAACGCGGTTGATGTAGTCGTACGTCTTCACAATCCGACCGATCAAGTACCGAACGCACGACACATCCGAGTTCAGCACACGTTCAGCCCGATGACGTCCCCGAACTCCGATCCAGCCGAGTGTTGAGGGAGAGTTTTGTCAGCACGACGGCGTGGTGACGATGATGATGTTCTACCGACGCAGGGCTTCGCCAAAGCACCGCTACAGTATTATCGAGGTGGACTATGGTGGAGGGGGGCACAGCACACGGCTAAAAGATCAAACGATCAATTGTTGTGTCTCTAGGGTGCCCCCTGCCCCTGTATGTAAAGGAGCAAGGGGGAGGTGCGGCCAGCCAGGAGGGGGCGCGCCAGGAGGAGTCCTACTCCCACCGGGAGTAGGACTCCCTCCCTATTACTTGTTGGATTAGGAGAAGAGGGGGAAAGAGGTGGAGGAGAAGAAGGAAAGGGGGGCGCCGCCCCCTCTCCTTGTCCTATTCGGACTAGGGGGAGGGGCGCGCGGCCCTTGCCCTGGCCGGCTCTCCTCTTCTCCAATAAGGCCCACTATGGCCCATTAACCCCCGAGGGGTTCCGGTAACCCCTCCGGTACTCCGGTAAAGTCCCGATTTCACCCGGAACACTTCCGATACCCAAATATAGGCTTCCAATATATCAATCTTCATGTCTCCACCATTTCGAGACTCGTCGTCATGTCCGTGATCACATCCGGGACTCCGAACAACCCTCGGTACATCAAAACATATAAACTCATAATATAACTGTCATCGAAACGTTAGGCGTGCGGACCCTACGGGTTCAAGAACTATGTAGACATGACCAAGACACGTCTCCGGTCAATAACCAATAGCGGAACCTGGATTCTTATATTGGCTCCCGCATATCCTACGGAGATCTTTATCGGTCAGACCGCATAACAACATACGTTGTTCCCTTTGTCATCGGTATGTTACTTGCCCGAGATTCGATCGTCGTTATCGCAATACCTAGTTCCATCTCGTTACCGGCAAGTCTCTTTACTCGTTCCGTAATACATCATCTCACAACTAACCCATTAGTCACAATGCTTGTAAGGCTTATAGTGATGTGCATTACCGAGAGGGCCCGGAGATACCTCTCCGACAATCGGAGTGACAAATCATAATCTCGAAATACGCCAACCCAACAAGTACCTTCGGAGACACCTGTAGAGCACCTTTATAATCACCCAGTTACGTTGTGACGTTTGGTAGCACACAAAGTGTTCCTCCGGTAAACGGGAGTTGCATAATCTCATAGTCATAGGAACATGTATAAGTCATGAAGAAAGCAATAGCAACATACTAAACGATCAAGTGCTAAGCTAACGGAATGGGTCAAGTCAATCACATCATTATCCTAATGATGTGACCTCGTTAATCAAATGACAACTCATGTCTATGGCTAGGAAACATAACCATCTTTGATCAACGAGCTAGTCAAGTAGAGGCATACTACTGACACTCTGTTTGTCTATGTACTCACACATGTATTATGTTTCCGGTTAATACAATTCTAGCATGAATAATAAACATTTATCATGAAATAAGGAAATAAATAATAACTTTATTATTGCCTCTAGGGCATATTTCCTTCAGTCTCCCACTTGCACTAGAGTCAATAATCTAGTTCACATCGCCATGTGATTTAACACCAATAGTTCACATCACCATGTGATTAACACCCATAGTTCACATCGTCATGTGACCAACACCCAAAGGGTTTACTAGAGTCAATAATCTAGTTCACATTGCTATGTGGTTAACACCCAAAGAGTACTAAGGTGTGATCATGTTTTGCTTATGAGAGAAGTTTAGTCAACGGGTCTGCCACATTCAGATCCGTATGTATTTTGTAAATTTCTATGTCAACAATGCTCTGCACGGAGCTACTCTAGCTAGTTGCTCCCACTTTCAATATGTATCCAGATTGAGACTTAGAGTCATCTGGATCAATGTCAAAACTTGCATCGACGTAATCCTTTACGGCGAACCTTTTTGTCACCTCCATAATCGAGAAACATATCCTTATTCCACTAAGGATAATTTTGACCGCTGTCCAGTGATCTACTCCTAGATCACTATTGTACTCCCTTGCCAAAATCAGTGTAGGGTATACAATAGATCTGGTACACAGCATGGCATACTTTATAGAACCTATGGCTGAGGCATAGGGAATGACTTTCATTCTCTTTCTATCTTCTGCCGTGGTCGGGCTTTGAGTCTTACTCAATTTCACACCTTGTAACACAACCAAGAACTCTTTCTTTGACTGTTCCATTTTGAACTACTTCAAAATATTGTCAAGGTATGTACTCATTGAAAAAAAATTATCAAGCGTCTTGATCTATCTCTATAGATCTTGATGCTCAATATGTAAGCAGCTTCATCGAGGTCTTTCTTTGAAAAACTCCTTTCAAACACTCCTTTATGCTTTGCAGAATAATTCCACATTATTTCCGATCAACAATATGTCATTTACATATACTTATCAGAAATGTTGTAGTGCTCCCACTCACTTTCTTGCAAATACAGGCTTCACCGCAAGTCTGTATAAAACTATATGCTTTGATCAACTTATCAAAGCGTATATTTCAACTCCGAGATGCTTGCACCAGTCCATAGATGGATCGCTGGAGCTTGCATATTTTGTTAGCACCTTTAGGATTGATAAAACCTTCTGGTTGCATCAAATACAACTCTTCTTTAATAAATCCATTAAGGAATGCAGCTTTGTTTATCCATTTGCCAGATTTCATAAAATGCGGCAATTGCTAACATGATTCGGACAGACTTAAGCATAGATACGAGTGAGAAACTCTCATCGTAGTCAACACCGTGAACTTGTTGAAAACCTTTTGCGACAATTCTAGATTTGTAGATACTGACACTACTATCAGTGTCCGTCTTCCTCTTGAAGATCCATTTAATCTCAATGGCTCGCCGATCATTTGGGCAAGTCAACCAAAGTCCATACTTTGTTCTCATACATGGATCCCATCTCAGATTTCATGGCCTCAAACCATTTCGCGGAATCTGGGCTCATCATCGCTTCCTCATAGTTCGTAGGTTCGTCATGGTCAAGTAACATGACCTCCAGAATAGGATTACCGTACCACTCTGGTTGACCTACGAGGTTCGGTAGTAACTTGAACTGAAGTTACATGATCATCATCATTAGCTTCCTCACTAATTTGTGTAGGAGTCACAGGAACAGATTTCTGTGATGAACTACTTTCCAATAAGGGAGCAGGTATAGTTACCTCAACAAGTTCTACTCTCCTCCCACTTACTTCTTTCGAGAGAAACTCCTTCTCTAGAAAGGATCCATTCTTAGCAACGAATATCTTGCCTTCGGATCTGTGATAGAAGGTGTACCCAACAGTAACTTTTGGGTATCCTATGTAGACGCACTTTTCCGATTTGGGTTTGAGCTTATCAGGATGAAACTTTTTCACATAAGCATCGCAACCCCAAACTTTAAGAAATGACACCTTAGGTTTCTTGCCAAACCATAGTTCATACGGTGTCGTCTCAACGGATTAGACGGCGCGCTATTTAATGTGAATGCAGCTGTCTCTAATGCATAACCCCAGAACGATAGTGGTAAATCGGTAAGAGACATCATAGATTGCACTATATCCAATAAAGTACGGTTTTGACGTTCGGACAGACCATTATGCTATGGTTTTCCAGGTGGCACGAATTTGTGAAACTATTCCACATTGTTTTAATTGAGGACCAAACTCGTAACTCAAATATTTGTCTCCGCGATCAGATCGTAGAAACTTTATTTTCTTGTCACGATGATTTTCCACTTCACTCCGAAATTCTTTGAACTTTTCAAATGTTTCAGACTTATGTTTCATCAAGTAGATATACCCATATCTGCTCAAATCATCTGTGAAGGTCAGAAAATAACGATACCTGCCGCGAGCCTCAACACTCATTGGATCGCATACATCAGTATGTATTATTTCCAATAAGCCAGTTGCTTGCTCCATTGTTCCGGAGAACGGAGTTTTAGTCATCTTGCCCATAAGGCATGGTTCGCAAGCATCAAATGATTCATAATCAAGTGATTCCAAAATCCCATCAGCATGGAGTTTCTTCATGCGCTTTACACCAATATGACCTAAACAACAGTGCCACTAATAAGTTGCACTATCATTATTAACTTTGCATCTTTTGGCTTCAATATTATGAATATGTGTATCACTACGATCGAGATCCAACAAACCATTTTCGTTGGTGTGTATGACCATAGAAGGCTTTTATTCATGTAAACAGAACAACAATTGTTCTCTAACTTAAATGAATAACCGTATTGCAATAAACATGATCAAATCATATTCATGCTCAACGCAAACACCGAATAACACTTATTTAGGTTCAATACTAATCCCGAAAGTATAGGGAGTCTGCGATGATGATCATATCAATCTTGGAACCACTTCCGACACACATCATCACTTCACCCTTAACTAGTCTCTGTTTATTCTGCAACTCCCGTTTCGAGTTACTAATCTTAGCAACTGAACTAGTATCATATACTGAGGGGTTGCTATAAACACTAGTAAAGTACACATCAATAACATGTATATCAAATATACCTTTGTTCACTTTGCCATCCTTCTTATCCACCAAATACATGGGGCAGTTCCGCTTCCAGTGACCAGTTCCTTTGCAGTAGAAGCACTCAATCTCAGGCTTAGGTCCAGACTTGGGCTTCTTCACTTGAGCAACAACTTGCTTGCCATTCTTCTTGAAGTTCCCCTTCTTCCCTTTGCCCCTTTTCTTGAAACTAGTGGTCTTGTCAACCATCAACACTTGATGTTTTTCTTGATTTCTACCTTCGCCGATTTTAGCATTGCGAAGAGCTTGGGAATTGTTTTCGTCATCCCTTGCATACTATAGTTCATCACGAAGTTCTACTAACTGGGTGATGGTGACTAGGGAATTCTGTCAATCACTATTTTATCTGGAAGATTAACTCCCACTTGATTCAAGCGATTGTAGTACCCAGACAATCTGAGCACATGCTCACTGCTTGAGCTATTCTCCTCCATCTTTTAGCTATAGAACTTGTTGGAGACTTCATATCTCTCAACTCGGGTATTTGCTTGAAATATTAACTTCAACTCCTGGAACATCTCATATGGTCCATGACGTTCAAAACGTCTTTGAAGTCCCGATTCTAAGCCGTTAAGCATGGTGCACTAAACTATCAAGTAGTCATCATATTGAGCCAGCCAAACGTTCATAACGTCTGCATTTGCTCCTGCAATAGGTCTGTCACCTAGCGGTGCATCAAGGACATAATTCTTCTGTGCAGCAATGAGGATAATGCTCAGATCACGGATCCAATCCCCATCATTGCTACTAAGATCTTTCAACATAGTTTTTCTCTAGGAACATATCAAAATAAACATAGGGAAGTAACAACGCGAGCTATTGATCTACAACATAGATATGCTAATACTACCAGGACAAAGTTCATGATAAATTTAAGTTCATTTTAATCATATTACTTAAGAACTCCCACTTAGATAGACATCCCTCTAATCCTCTAAGTGATCACGTGATCCAAATCAACTAAACCATAACCAATCATCACGTGAAATGGAGTAGCTTTCAATGGTGAACATCATTATGTTGATCATATCTACTATATGATTCACGCTCGACCTTTCGGTCTCAGTGTTCCGAGGCCATATCTGCATATGCTAGGCTTGTCAAGTTTAACCTGAGTATTCTGCGTGTGCAAAACTGGCTTGCACCCGTTGTAGATGGACGTAGAGCTTATCACACCCAATCATCACGTGGTGTTTGGGCACGACGAACTTTGGCAACGGTGCATACTCAGGGAGAACACTTTTATCTTGAAATTTAGTGAGAGATCATCTTATAATGCTACCGTCAATCAAAGCAAGATAAGATGCATAAAAGATAAACATCACATGCAATCAATATAAGTGATATGATATGGCCATCATCATTTTGTGCTTGTGATCTCCATCTCCGAAGCACCGTCATGATCACCATCATCACCGGCGCGACACCTTGATCTCCATCATAGCATCGTTGTCGTCTCGCCAATCTTATGCTTCTACGACTATCGCTACCGCTTAGTGATAAAGTAAAGCATTACAGGGCGATTGCATTGCATACAATAAAGCGACAACCATATGGCTCCTGCCAGTTGCCGATAACTCGGTTACAAAACATGATCATCTCATACAATAAAATTTAGCATCATGCTTTGACCATATGACATCACAACATGCCCTACAAAAACAAGTTAGACGTCCTCTACTTTGTTGTTGCAAGTTTTACGTGGCTGCTACGGGCTGAGCAAGAACCGTTCTTACCTATGCATCAAAATCACAACGATAGTTTGTCAAGTTGGTGCTGTTTTAACCTTCGCAAGGACCGGGCGTAGCCACACTCGGTTCAACTAAAGTTGGAGAAACTGACACCCGCCAGCCACCTGTGTGCAAAGCACGTCGGTAGAACCAGTCTCGCGTAAGCGTACACGTAATGTCGGTCCGGGCCGCTTCATCCAACAATACTGCCGAACGAAAGTATGACATGCTGGTAAGCAATATGACTTATATCGCCGACAACTCAAGTGTGTTCTACTCGTGCATATGACATCTACGCATAAAACCAGGCTCGGATGCCACTGTTGGGGAACGTAGTAATTTCAAAAAATTTCCTATGGACACACAGGATCATGGTGATGCATAGCAACAAGAGGGGAGAGTGTTGTCCACGTACCCTCGTAGACCGAAAGCGGAAGCATTAGCACAACGCGGTTGATGTAGTCGTACCTCTTCACGATCCGACCGATCAAGTACCGAACGCACGGCAACTCCGAGTTCAGCACACGTTCAGCCCGATGACGTCCCTCGAACTCCGATCCAGCCGAGTGTTGAGGGAGAGTTTTGTCAGCACGACGGCGTGGTGACGATGATGATGTTCTACTGACGCAGGGCTTCGCCTAAGCACCGCTACAGTATTATCGAGGTGGACTATGGTGGAGGGGGGGCACCGCACACGGCTAAAAGATCAAACGATCAATTGTTGTGTCTCTAGGGTGCCCCCTGCCCCCGTATATAAAGGAGAAAGGGGGGAGGTGTGGCCGGTCAGGAGGGGGTGCGCCAGGAGGAGTCCTACTCCCACCGGGAGTAGGACTCCCACCCTATTCCTTGTTGGATTAGGAGAAGAGGGGGAAAGAGGTGGAGGAGAAGAAGGAAAGGGGGGCGCCGCCCCCTCTCCTTGTCCTATTCGGACTAGGGGGAGGGGGGCGCGGCCCTTGCCCTGGCCGCCTCTCCTCTTCTCCACTAAGGCCCACTATGGCCCATTAACCCCCCGGGGGTTCCGGTAACCCCTCGGGTACTCCGGTAAAATCCCGATTTCATCCGGAACACTTCCGATATCCAAATATAGGCTTCCAATATATCAATCTTCATGTCTCGACCATTTCGAGACTCCTCGTCATGTCCGCGATCACATCCGGGACTCCGAACAACCTTCGGGACATCAAAACATATAAACTCATAATATAACTGTCATCGAAACGTTAAGCGTGCGGACCCTACGGGTTCGAGAACTATGTAGACATGACCGAGACACGTCTCCGGTCAATAACCAATAGCGGAACCTGGATGCTCATATTGGCTCCCACATATTCTACGAAGATCTTTATCGGTCAGACCGCATACAACATATGTTGTTCCCTTTGCCATCGGTATGTTACTTGCCCGAGATTCGATCGCCGGTAACTCAATACCTAGTTCCTCTCGTTACTGGCAAGTCTCTTTACTCGTTTCGTAATACATCATCTCGCAACTAACCCATTAGTCACAATGCTTGCTAGGCTTATAGTGATGTGCATTACCGAGAGGGCCTAGAGATACCTCTCCGACAATCGGAGTGACAAATCCTAATCTTGAAATACGCCAACCCAACAAGTACCTTCGGAGACACCTGTAGAGCACCTTTATAATCACCCAGTTACGTTGTGACGTTTGGTAGCACACAAAGTGCTCCTCCGGTAAACGGGAGTTGCATAATCTCATAGTCATAGGAACATGTATAAGTCATGAAGAAAGCAATAGCAACATACTAAACGATCAAGTGCTAAGCTAACGGAATGGGTCAAGTCAATCACATCATTATCCTAATGATGTGACCTCGTTAATCAAATGATAACTCATGTCTATGGCTAGGAAACATAACCATCTTTGATCAACGAGCTAGTCAAGTAGAGGCATACTAGTGACACTCTGTTTGTCTATGTACTCACACATGTATTATGTTTTAGGTTAATACAATTCTAGCATGAATAATAAACATTTATCATGAAATAAGGAAATAAATAATAACTTTATTATTGCCTCTAGGGCATGTTTCCTTCAAGCCGAACATTGAATCCGTTCCGCTTTCTCTGTCCATACCTGAAAGGATAGATTAGTAAAGTTTAGTTACCCTCCTTGAACAAGCAAGTAGAGTGTACGCCTTGAGACGTGGAGGACTTACCGCATTGGCGGGATGGGCAAGATCATGCCCACGGTCCGAGGCTATGGCCGGCGGCTTCTCGTCGCCCTTGAAGAGCAACTTCCAGGCATCTTCGTGAGTGGTTCCGAGGAGCCTCACCAAGGTTTGGTGCTTCTCCGGATCGAATTCGCATAAAGGGGAGGTTCGGCTTTGACAGGGGAGGATCCGGCGAACTAGCATCACCTGGATCACGTCGACGAGCTTGATGTTTTTGTCCACCATGCTTTGGATGTGCGTTTGCAGCTCTATGAGCTCAACCGACGCATACCAATTTGGGCCCTTCTCCATCTAGGAGGTAAGCCGCATTGGAGCTCTGGACTTAAATTCGGAAGCCGCAGCCTAGGTGGCGTCGCAGGGCTCTGTGATGTAGAACCACAACTTCTACCACTCCTTGACAGCCTCCACAAATGTGCCTTTGGGCCATGTGACGTTGGGCATCTTGCTCACCATGGCTCCTCCGCACTCCGCATGTTGGCCATCCACCACCTTCGGCTTCACGTTGAAGATCTTGAGCCATAGTCCGAAGTGGGGCTGGATGCGGAGGAAAGCCTCACACATGACAATGAATGCCAAGATGTTGAGGAAAGAGTTCGGGGCTAGATCATGGAAATCTAGCCCATAATAGAACATAAGTCCGCGGAGGAAAGGGTGGAGTGGAAACCCTAACCCGCAGACGAAATGAGGGAGGAACACCACCCTATTGTTGGGCTTCGGTGTAGGGACGACTTGCCCCTTGGCCGGAAGCCGGTGGGCGATTTCTTTCGCCAGATACCCGGCCTCCCGAAGCTCGGCGATGTCCTTATCCTTAACGGAGGAGGCCATCCACTTGCCTTGCCCTCCAGATCCGGACATGGTGGAGTGCTTGCTTGAGGTGGAAAAGATGAGAACTTGGGCACTGGAGCTCGAGGATGGAAGGGCAGAGGAAGAGAGAAGGCATGGGTGAAGAAAGGGAATCCTTATCCCCATATAAAGGCAGTGAATATCGAACGCCTCCCCACTCGCCTTAAAACTTGCCTATTCCCAAGGGCTGTGCAAACGGCACGGTTGGATTAACCACGCCCGTATTGATGAGAGTCCCGCAATAAGGGGACACGATCTCTGCTTTGACAAGACGTGGCAATGGAAACCGCATCTCGAAACGCGGAACGGCAGACGAAAACGGTTTGAAATAATGACCGGGCAGACGTGATGTCATCTTGCAAAAAGTTGTCAGCGGATGGGACTCGTGAAATATTATACTCCCTACGGCTGTGTGTGTGGTACTTGTGTTACAGGTCCGGACATGTTCGTTTCGTCCGAAGACTATCTCGGAGTATTTGAAAATGGGAACCCGCCTTGCAATGCCGAAGACAATCTGCGCGCCGGACACCTCGTCATTGAAGCCTGGTTCAGGGGCTACTGAGGGAGTCCTGGACTAAGGGGTCCTCGGGCGTCCGGCCTGTTGGACATGGGCCGGACTAAAGGGCTTTGAATATACAAGACCGAAGACTCTCTCCCGTGTCCGGATGGGACTCTCCTAGGCATGGCAGGCAAGCTTGGCAACCAGATATGAAGATTCCTATTGTATGTAACTGACTTTATACAACCCTAGCCCCCTCCGGTGTCTATATAAACCGGAGGGCTTAGTTCGGAAAGAGATACTCATAATCATAGTCATACAGGCTAGACTTCTAGGGTTTTAACCATTACGATCTCGTGGTAGATCAACTCTTGTAATACTCATATTCATCAAGATTAATCAAGCAGGGAGTAGGGTATTACCTCCATAGAGAGGGCCCAAACCTGGGTAAACATTGTGTCCCCCGTCTCCTGTTACCATCGACCTTAGACGCACAGTTCGGGACCCCCTACCCGAGATCCGTCGGTTTTGACACCGACACCATCCCCATTCCACCATCAATCCACTAAAGGAGGAGTAGGGTCTTACGCCTCGCGGCGGCCCGAACCTGGGTAAATTTCTTGTGTGCTCTCTGCCATGCAGCCGTGCGCTGGTCTGCTCTTTGCGCAATGCGACGCCCCCCTCCTAGTCCCATAGGTGGCCGGGATATCGCACGACAGTAGGGACCCTCTTTCTTAAATTTTCATTATAAGCAACATGATCTAGAGATCGTAAACGCATTATGTCCTCTTGGTTAAAGAGAATTCCCTCTATGGGAGGACGACCACCATCTACTTTATAATGCGCGATAATTTCACTAGCTTCTTTCATAATAGATCTAAACTCATGAGCTAGAAATATAGTGGCGGCGCGCTTAACAGAAGAATGCTCAATATTAGAAAACTCTAGGAAAATTCTTTGTATGGATGGATTCATATGAACAAATTGTATTTCAGGTTCAACCACAAGCAAAGATATAGCATCCGCGAGACTATTAGTTTTATGGAGAATGGATCCACCTAACGTGGGTAGCGAACCGGCGCAAGTAAAGAAATCTTGAATAACCCCTTTTCCAATAATATTGCCGCTACCTATGCGAAGTTTTTTAGTGTGCAAGATAGTAGATTCTTCATGAGGGTTAGTATTAGAAAAAGCATCAAAGTTTCCCCCATTGTTACTACTATCCTTTTCAGCAATAACCTCCCCAATTTCAGACAGGGTAGCAACCAACCAATCTAAAAAACGGGCAAACAAAAAGCAAATGAAGAAGACGAACGGAAGAGGGCGAAGAAAAGGGTGAAAAAGAGGGTGAATCTTTTCGAAAATCGTTTTAGAAATGGGGGAGAGGAAAACGAGGGCAAATGACGAATAACGTAATGCAAGAGATGAGAGTTTATGATGGGTACTTGGTATGTCTTGACTTGGCATAGATCTCCCCGGCAACGGCGCCCGAAATTCTTCCTGCTACTTCTTGAGCTTGCGTTGGTTTTTCCCTTGAAGAGGAAAGGGTGATGCTGCAAAGTAGAGATAAGTATTTCCCTCAGTTAGAGAACCAAGGTATCAATCCAGTAGGAGACAACACACAAATCACCTAATACCTGCACAAACAATCAAACAACTTGCACCCAACGCGATAAAGGGGTTGTCAATCCCTTCACAGTTACTTGCAAAAGTGAGATCTAATAAAGATAGATGAAACTAAACAAAAGGTAAAGTAAATATTTTTGGTATTTTTGATTTATAGATAGTAAAGTAAAAGATTGCAAAATAGTAGATCGGAAACTTATATGATGGAAAATAGAAGATCGGAAACTTATATGATGGAAAATAGACCCGGGGGCCATAGGTTTCACTAGTGGCTTCTCTCTTGATAGCAAATAATACGGTGGGTGAACAAATTACTGTCGAGCAATTGATAGAAAAGCACAAAGTTATGACGATATCTAAGTCAATGATTATGAAATATAGGCATCACGTCCATGTCAAGTAGACCGAAACGATTCTGCATCTACTACTATTACTCCACACATCGACCGACTCCTGCCTACATCTAGAGTATTAAGTTAATAAAGAACAGAGTAATGCATTAAGTAAGATGACATGATGTGGAGGAATTAACTCAAGCAATATGATGAAAACCCCATCTTTTTATCCTTGATGGCAACAATACAATACGTGCCTTGCTGCCCCTACTGTCACTGGGAAAGGACACTGCAAGATTGAACCCAAAGCTAAGCACTTCTCCTATTGTAAGAAAAACCAATCTAGTTGGCCAAACTAAACCGATAGTTCGAAGAGAATTACAAAGATACCAAATCATGCATATAAGAATTCAGAGAAGATTCAAATAATATTCATAGATAAGCTGATCATAAAACCACAATTCACCGAATCTCGACAAACACACCGCAAAGGAAGATTACATCGGATAGATCTCCAAGAACATCGAGGAGAAGATGGTATTGAGAACCAAAGAGAGAGAAGAAGCCATGTAGCTACTAGCTAAGGACCCGTAGGTCTCAGGTAAACTACTCACGCTTCATCGGAAGGGCAATAGAGTTGATGTAGAAGCCCTCCGTGATTGAATCCCCCTCGAGCAGGATGCCGGAAAAGGCCCCTAGATGAGATCTCACGGGTACAGAAGGTTGCGGCGGTGGAATAGTGTTTTCCTGGATGCCTGTGGTGGTTTGGGAACATATGTGAATATATAGGCGAAAGAATTAGGTTAGGGGAGTCACGGGGGCCCACAAGGCAGGGAGCGCGCCCTACCCCCTGGACGCGCCCTCCCCCCTTGTGGTCGTCTCGTGGCTCTTCCGACTTGATCTCCAAGTCTCCTGGGTGTCTTCCGGTCCAAGAAAAATTATAGCTGCGTCTCCAACATATCTATGATTTTTGATTGTTCCATGCTGTTATATTATCTGTTTTGGATGTTTTATTTGCATTAATATGCTATTTTATATTATTTTTGGGACTAACCTATTAATCTAGAGCCCAGTGCCAGTTTCTATTTTGTCGGCGTCCTCGGAACGGGGGTCCCCAGACTTGCCTGCCTGCGGCCCACGGCGTGGCTCCACCAGCGGCCCCGTACAACCCATCTTCACCAGTACACACGCAAGTCCCTCGCGAGGGGGCAAGACTCGCGGGGCGGGCGACACAAGACCTCCTCGGGAGCTGTCTCGCTAGGCAGGCTCGCGAGGGGCGGAGAGATCAAGGCAAGGGGAACCTCGCGAGGTTCCCACGACGTCAGCCATGACGACCAAGGCCAGGCGGGTGAGGGAGTCCTGGACTAAGGGGTCCTCGGGCGTCCGGCCTGTTATCAATGGGCCGGACTGATGGGCTGTGAAGACATAAAGACCGAAGACCGTACCCGTGTCCGAATAGGACTCTCCTTGGCGTGGAAGGCAAGCTTGGCGATCAACTATGAAGATTCCTTCTTATGTAACCGACTCTATGTAACCCTAGATCCCTCCGGTGTCTATATAAACCGGAGGGCGTAGTCCGGATAGCATATATTCATGACCATAGTCATACAGGCTAGACTTCTAGGGTTTAGCCATTACGACCTCGTGGTAGATCAACTCTTGTAATAATCATATTCATCAAGATCAGTCAAGCAGGAAGTAGGGTATTACCTCCATAGAGAGGGTCCGAACCTGGGTAAACATCGTGTCCCCCCTCTCCTGTTACCATCGATCCTAGACGCACAGTTCGGGACCCCCTACCTGAGATCCGCCGGTTTTAACACTGACATTGGTGCTTTCATTGAGAGTTCCACTGTGCCGTCCTCAAAAGGTTTGATGGCTCCTTCAATCATCCAAAACAATGCTTTCCAAGGAAAGGTCTTCCTCCCCGTCTTTGACACCGACATTGGTGCTTTCATTGAGAGTTCCACTGTGCTGTCGACGAAAGGTTCGATGGCTCGCCTTGTCCTTAAAGACAACATCACCTCTGGGGAGTCCTGGCCCCGGCCAAACCCTCTGGCTGGGCGGCTTTACCATGATCGCTCGTTTGGCCGTTGAGCCGACGATGACCTCTCGGGCCATCGAAAAGCCCCTTCGCACCAACTCCGAGCACTCCAAACAGATGGATCCGGCAGAGTTTTCGTCCTTGAATGAGCTCCTAGATCGCATTGCCGCTTTGGGAATCGCCACAGATTATGATCGGATTGGGCTTAAAACCGATCAAGGAGAAATCAAAACTCCACCAGTCACCCACCAGATAGCGGTAGTCGAAGAGCAAGACGGTGAGTCTTCTTCTATATCAAAGACAGACTATGTTCGGATCACCGATCAGGAAGAACCGGATACCCACCAGCAAAAGGACGCGACCAGCCCTCCGAGCATAGAATCGGACCGTCCTAAACAATCAGAAGGTACTCCGGTGCCCGGACTGTTGAGTCTGGAAGGTCTTCGGACTCCTGACAATCGGTCGGGTCAGGGTTCGGATTTAATTCCACCCACCCACCCGGACATAGACGCTCGTATGAGCATAAAACAGCAGTCTCAGGAAACGGTCCACCACTTCTGGGCCAGATTCCTCCTTGTCAAAGACAAGGTAAAAGATTGCCGCGACAAGGACGCGATATCAGCGTTCTGCAACAATTGCGTGGACGAAGGAATTCTTAACGCCATCAATCGCCACCACATACTGAAGTTCGTCGACTTAGCAACTATCGTACATAAGTACAGCGCGATGGAAAGCGCCTAGAAAACTCAGGCAGCTAGCTGGGAACCGTTGATCCCAACTCAACTCCTCTTACAGGCGAAGAGGGCGCACCCCCGTGGTACACCCAATCCAACAGTTAGGAAAGATAAACCCATTACACGGCTCGACACCATTCTGGAGGGATGGCTCGATGGCCGATGCAAAATACATACGACAAATGATACCGTGGCAACCCACAGCCTTAGAGCATGTTGGATACTCCGGCAGGTAGCCAAGAGTGGTGAAGACATCCTTATCAAGGATACCCCAGAGCAGCACCCTCCAGAAAATAACGACACAAGAGTACTGACGGTCTTCGAGACATTCGCTTCAAACTACAAGCGCAAAAGGGCACTTCGCGACCTCGCCGAAGTCTGCCAAATCGCTGCAATAAACCCTTGGAACGACACGGCTATAACATTTAATGCCAGGGATGAACCGAGATACAGGACAGTCCGAGTACCAGCCGCATTAGTCCTCAGTCCCATCATGGACGGGTTTCGACTGACTAAGGTCCTCATGGACGGCGGCAGCGGACTAAACCTCATTTATGAGGATACACTCCATAAAATGGAAATAGACAGGAGCCGCATCAAGCAAAGTAGCACAACCTTTCGAGGAATCATTCCGAGTCGGGAGGCGCGGTGTGCTAGAAAAATCACACTGGACGTAGTATTCGGCACATCGGAGAATAACCGGTCCGAAGAAATCACTTTCCAAGTGGCCCCTTTCAGCAGCGGATACCACGCCTTGTTGGGGCGGGATGCTTTTACACGCTTCCAAGCCATACCTCACTACGGGTATATGAAGCTCAAAATGCCCGGACCAAACGGTATAATCACTCTCCTCAGTGATCCGGACATAGCACTCCGCGCTGAAAACAAAACCGCATCCCTGGCCCTTGAGGCACTATCCGAAGCTCTCGCGGCCGAAGAATTAACCGCGTTGCGCTCCACGATGGACAGGGACGATGTGATCCTCGACAAACGCCCCAAATCCACCTCCTTCAAACCAGCAGAAGAAATAGTCAAATTCCAGGTCCACCTGACTGACCCCAAGAAGACAACATCAATCGGAGCACAACTGAACCCAACAGTTGACGCAGCACTACGAGAATTCCTGCGTGAAAACTGGGACATATTTGCCTGGCACCCTTCAGATATGCCAGGGATCCCACGCAAGCTGGCCACACATAGCCTCAATATATTAAAGGGATTCAAACCGGTCAAGCAGACACTGCGACGCTTTTCCGAACCCAAGCGACAAGCCATGGGGGAGGAGCTGGCCAAGCTTATCGAAGCCGGATTCATTAGAGAAATCAAACATCCGGACTGGCTGGCAAATCTGGTGATGGTACCAAAGAAGGACAAATCCTGGCGCATGTGTGTCGATTTCGAAGACCTCAACAAGGCTTGCCCTAAGGATCCCTTCCCCCTCCCCCACATTGATCAAATCATTGACGCCACCGCAGGACACGACTCACTGTGTTTCCTCGATGCATATTCCGTATACCATCAAATCAAGATGAAGGAGTCCGATCAAGCTGCAACAGCATTTATTACCCCATATGGGCCATTCTGCTTCAACACCATGCCCTTTGGGCTCAAGAACGCCGGCGCCGCATACCAACGCATTATTCATACATGCGTGGAGAAGCAGATCGGCAAGACAGTTGAAGCTTACGTAGATGACGTCGTCATCAAAACTAGGCACGTCGAAACACTAATAGACGACTTACGCCTTACGTTCGACAACCTCCGTGCGTATGACATTAAGCTCAACCCGGAAAAATGTGTCTTCGGCGTCCCTGCTGGAAAACTGCTGGGCTTCATCGTTTCCAATAGAGGAATAGAAGCAAATCCAGCTAAAATCCGAGCTCTGTCACAGTTGGCTACACCAACAGACCTCAAATAAGTCCAAAAACTAGCTGGTTGCGTGGCAGCGTTAACTCGTTTATCTCCAGATTAGGAGAAAAAGCACTACCACTCTATCGCCTTTTACGGCGCACCGATAACTTTGAATGGACAGACGCGGCGACTGCCGGACTGGAGGAAATAAAAGCCCTCCTAGCAAGCAGCCCAATCCTGGCCGCACCAAACGCTGGCGAACCCATGTTGCTATACATATCGGCAACACATCAGGTGGTGAGCGCCGTGCTCGTCGTCGAACGAGAGTAGGACGGACACAAATTCCCACTCCGAAAACCAGTATACTATGTATCTACTGTTCTCACACCATGCAAATCCCGGTACCCCCATTATCAAAAGATAGCATATGCGGTCTTCATGGCATCCCAAAAGCTACGACACTACTTCCAGGAGTGTTCAATCACGGTGGCCTCTGTAGTACCACTGAATGATATAATAAACAACCGCGATGCCACGGGCCGGATCACCAAATGGGCTATCGAGCTACTTCCATTCGACATAACATACAAGCCACGTCAATGAAGGAAATATGCCCTAGAGGCAATAATAAAGTATTATATATTTCCTTATATCATGATAAAAGTTTATTATTCATGCTAGAATTGTATTAACCGGAAACATAATACATGTGTGAATACATAGACAAACAGAGTGTCACTAGTATGCCTCTACTTGACTAGCTCGTTAATCAAAGATGGTTATGTTTCCTAGCCATAGACATGAGTTGTCATTTGATTAACGGGATCACCTCATTAGGAGAATGACGTGATTGACATGACCCATTACGTTAGCTTAGCACCCGATCGTTTAGTATGTTGCTGTTGCTTTCTTCATGACTTATACATGTTCCTATGACTATGAGATTATGCAACTCCCGTTTACCGGAGGAGCACTTTGTGTGCTACCAAACGTCACAACGTAACTGGGTGATTATAAAGGTGCTCTACAGGTGTCTCCAAAGGTACTTGTTGAGTTGGCGTATTACGAGATTAGGATTTGTCACTCCGATTGTCGGAGAGGTATCTCTAGGCCCACTCGGTAATGCACATCACTATAAGCCTTGCAAGCATTGTGACTAATGAGTTAGTTGCGAGATGATGTATTATGGAACGAGTAAAGAGACTTGCCGGTAACGATATTGAACTAGGTATCGAGATACCGACGATCGAATCTCGGGCAAGTAACATACCGATGACAAAGGGAACAACGTATGTTGTTATGCGGTCTGACCGATAAAGATCTTCGTAGAATATGTGGGAGCCAATATGGGCATCTAGGTCCCGCTATTGGTTATTGACCGCAGAGGTGTCTCGGTCATGTCTACATAGTTCTCGAACCCAAAGGGTCCGCACGCTTAAAGTTACGATGACAGTTATATTATGAGTTTATGTGATTTGATGTACCGAAGGTTGTTCGGAGTCCCGGATGTGATCACGGACATGACGAGGGGTCTCAAAATGGTCGAGACATAAAGATTGATATATTGGACGACTATATTCGGACACCGGAAGTGTTCCGGAGAAGTTTCGGATTAAACCGGAGTGCCGGAGGGTTACCAGAACCCCCCGGGGAAGTATTGGGCTTTGGTGGGCCTTGAGGGGAGAGAGAGGGCAGCAGCCATGAGGTGGCGTGCCCCCTCCCAAGGGGAATCCTAGTTGGACTAGGACAGGGGGGCGCAGCCCCCTTTCCCTCTCCCTCTCCCTCTCTTTCCTTCCCCCCCCCCTTCTTTCCTAGTTGGACTAGGAAAGGGGAGTCCTACTCCTACTAGGAGGAGGACTCCCCCTCTCTCCTTGGTGCGCCTAGGGCAGCCGGCCTCCCCCTTGCTCCTTTATATACGAGGGCAGGGGGGGCACCTAAGAACACACTTGATATATGATATTTTAGCCGTGTGCGGTGCCCCCCTCCACCAGATTACACCTCGATAATACCGTCGCGGAGCTTAGGCGAAGCCCTGCGTCGGTGGAACATCATCATCGTCGCCACGCCGTCGTGCTGACGAAATTCTCCCTCAACACTCGGCTGGATCGGAGTTCGAGGGACGTCATCGAGCTGAACGTGTGTAGAACTTCGGAGGTGCCGTGCGTTCGGTACTTGATCGGTCGGATCGTGAAGACGTACGACTACATCAACCGCGTTGTAATAACGCTTCCGCTGACGGTCTACGAGGGTACGTAGACAACACTCTCCCCTCTCGTTGCTGTGCATCACCATGATCTTGCGTGTGCGTAGGAATTTTTTTGAAATTACTATCTTCCCCAACAGTGGCATCCGAGCCTGGTTTTATGCGTTGATGCTATGCACGAGTAGAACACAAGTGAGTTGTGGGCGATATAAGTCATACTGCTTACCAGCATGTCATAGTTTGGTTCAGCGGTATTGTGAGATGAAGCGGCCTGGACCGACATTACGCGTACGCTTACCCGAGACTGGTTTCACAGTTCGGAGCACTCGTTGCATAAAGGTGACTGGCGGGTGTCTGTCTCTCTCACTTTAGTTGAACCGAGTGTGGCTACGCCCGGTCCTTGCGAAGGTTAAAACAGCACCAACTTGACAAACTATCGTTGTGGTTTTGATGCGTAGGTAAGAACGGTTCTTGCTAAGCCTGTAGCAGCCACGTAAAACATGCAACAACAAAGTAGAGGAAGTCTAACTTGTTTTTGCAGGGCATGTTGTGATGTGATATGGTCAAGACATGATGTGATATAATGTGTTGTATGAGATGATCATGTTTTGTAACCGAGTTATCGGCAACTGGCAGGAGCCATATAGTTGTCGCTTTATTGTATGAGATGCAATCGCCATGTAATAGTTTTACTTTATCACTAAGCGGTAGCGATAGTCGTAAAAGCAATAAGTTGACGAGACGACAACGATACTACGATGGAGATCAAGGTGTCGTGCCGGTGACGATGGTGATCATGACGGTGCTTCGGAGATGGAGATCACGAGCACGGTGCTTCGGGGATGGAGATCACAAGCACAAGATGATGATGGCCATATCATATCACTTATATTGATTGCATGTGATGTTAATCCTTTATGCATCTTATCTTGCTTTGATTGATGGTAGCATTATAAGATGATCCCTCACTAAAATTTCAAGATAAAAGTGTTCTCCCTGAGTATGCACTGTTGCGAAAGTTCTTCGTGCTGAGACACCACGTGATGATCGGGTGTGATAAGCTCTACGTTCAAATACAACGGGTGCAAAACAGTTGCACACGCGGAATACTCAGGTTAAACTTGACGAGCCTAGCATATGTACAGATATGGCCTCGGAACACAGAGACCGAAAGGTCGAGCGTGAATCATATAGTAGATATGATCAACATAGTGATATTCACCATTGAAACTACTCCATCTCACGTGATGATCGGACATGGTTTAGTTGATTTGGATCACGTAATCACTTAGATGATTAGAGGGATGTCTATCTAAGTGGGAGTTCTGAAGTAATATGATTAATTGAACTTAAATTTATCATGAACTTAGTCCTGATAGTATTTTGCAAATTATGTTGTAGATCAATAGCTCGCGTTGTTGCTTCCCTATGTTTATTCTGATATGTTCCTAGAGGAAATTATGTTGAAAGATGTTAGTAGCAAAGATGCGGATTGGATCCTGATCTGAGGATTATCCTCATTGCTGCACAGAAGAATTATGTCCTTAATGCACTGCTAGGTGACAGACCTATTGCAGGAGCAGATGCAGACGTTATGAACGTTTGGCTAGCTCAATATGATGACTACTTGATAGTTTAGTGCACCATGCTTAACGGCTTAGAATCGGGACTTCAAAGACGTTTTGAATGTCATGGACCATATGAGATGTTCCAGGAGTTGAAGTTAATATTTCAAGCAAATACCCGAGTTGAGAGATATGAAGTCTCCAACAAGTTCTATAGCTAAAAGATGGAGAATCGCTCAACTAGTGAGCATGTGCTCAGATTGTCTGGGTACTACAATCGCTTGAATCAAGTGGGAGTTTATCTTCCAGATAAAATAGTGATTCACAGAATTCTCTAGTCACCATCACCAAGTTAGTAGAACTTCGTGATGAACTATAGTCTGCAAGGGATGATGAAAGTAATTCCCGAGCTCTTCGTGATGCTGAAATCGACGAAGGTAGAAATCAAGAAAAACATCAAGTGTTGATGGTTGACGAGACCACTAGGTTCAAGAAAAGGGCAAAGGGGAGAAGGGGAACTTCAAAAAGAACGGCAAGCAAGTTGCTACTCAAGTGAAGTAGCCCAAGTCTGTACCTAAGCCTGAGACTAAGTGCTTCTACTGCAAAGGGACTGGTCAACTGGAAGCGGAACTACCCCAACTATTTGGTGGATAAGAAGGATGGCAAAGTGAACAAAGGTATATTGGATATACATGTTATTGATGTGTAATTTACTAGTGTTTATAGCAACCCCTCTGTATTTGATACTGGTTCAGTTGCTAAGAGTAGTAACTCGAAACGGGAGTTGCAGAATAAACAGAGACTAGTAAAAGGCGAGGTGACGATGTTTGTTGGAAGTAGTTCCAAGATTGATGATCATCATCGCACACTCCCTGTACTTTTGGTATTAGTGTTGAAACTAAATAAGTGTTATTTGGTGTTTGCGTTGAGCATTAATATGATTTGATCATGTTTATTGCAATACGGTTATTCATTTAAGTTAGAGAACAATTGTTGTTCCTTTTACATGAATAAAAACCTTTTATGGTCATACACACCAACAAAAATGGTTTGTTGGATCTCGATCGTAGTGATACACATATTCATAATATTGAAGCCAAAAGATGCAAAGTTAATAATGATAGTGCAACTTATTTGTGGCACTGTTGTTTAGGTCATATTGGTGTAAAGCGCATGAAGAAACTCCATACTGATGGATTTTGGAATCACTTGATTATGAATCACTTGATGCTTGCGAACCGTGCCTCATGGGCAAGATGACTAAAAACGCCGTTCTCCAGAACTATGGAGAGAGCAACAGATTTGTTGGAAATCATACATACAGATGTATGTGGTCCAATGAATATTGAGGCTCGTGGCGGATATCGTTATTTTCTCACCTTCACAGATGATTTGAGCAGATATGGGTATATCTACTTGATGAAACACAAGTCTGAAACATTTGAGAAGTTCAAAGAATTTCAGAGTGAAGTAGAGAATCATCGTAACAAGAAAATAAAAGTTTCTACGATATGATCGCAGAGGTAAAATATTTGAGTTATGTTGAGGATATAGACCTTAGAGTCACCCGCCAAGAGGGGCCGGGTTACTCATAATGGTCATCGCCAGAAGCCCGGCGCCAAGCTTGAAGACGGTGGGCCAAAGATGGGCTTAAGACCCGGATATGGTTTAAGGCCCGTAGTTGCAATCATCATTATGGTATAACTTGTAATGTAAGGCAAGAATAGTTGAGAGTCCGAGCCGGACACTCTTATGAGCTGGCCGGGACTCTGAGAACTGCTGGGCGTCAGCCTCCCTATATAAAGGGACGACCCGGTGGCGGTTTAGGGACAAGAAAGATCTCATCGAGAGCCAGGCATAGCAGTTAAGCTCCCTGGTCATCGAAACCCTAATCAATACCACCTCAACTGGACGTAGGCTTTTACCTTCACCGTAAGGGGCCGAACCAGTATAAACCCTCGTGTTCATTGTCCCGTTAACCCCTTCAAGCTTCCTAGCGGCGGTGGCTCCACGACTAAGTCCTAGCTTGAGGACATCTGTCGTGACAATTCCACGACAGTTGGCGCCCACCGTGGGGCCAGCGCACGGTGGATTTGAGTTCTTGAAGGGCAGCTTCGAAGGGCTCAAGGGATACGCTGTGGGCCGGATGACCAAGAGTCGTCACGGCAAGCTCTACATCGACGATGCAAGCTGGGGCCCCGACGCCTGCTCAATTAAGTACGGATACCGGGTCCCCTTCGGCGGAATTCATGTTTTCATTGGCAAGATTGGTGAGCCGGGCCCTGAGCCGGATCTCTGCGCCGAGCTCATCGAGACGGCTCAGCGCGCACGACCCGCCCGGGCCCTGCCTGCTTTGAAGCATGCTTTTGTGGGATGTGTCCATGAAGGGCTCTCTGGTGGATCTGCATCTGGTGATGAGACAGCCGCCGGCTCTGATGGCGAATCATCGACAGATGAGTCGAACTCGTTGTATCAGCTTCAAGATGGCAGGCTAATGGGTTGTTCCGATGGTGACAGTATTCCGGACCCGTTTGAGCCGCCGAGCCGGGTTGGAATCTTCATGGCCGGTGCGCAGCCTGTTCAGAACCCTGCTGCTGGGGCGGGAAATCCGGTGCCCTCGCCGGCTCAGGTGCTGATGGATCTCACGGATAGGATGACAGCCCTGTTGACCGCCGGGGTTGACCCGGCGGATCAAGCTCAGCATAACGCAGAGGTGGCGCAGTTAAAGCTAGATCTCGTGAAAGCCAAAGAGGATCTGGCAGCGGAAGGGATCAGGATGGCAGCAGAGAGGGCGGCTCTCGACGCCCAAACTCAGTTGATTCAGGCGCAGTCCTTCCGGCTCACGATGGATCAGAACACGTCCAATGAGGTCATGAGAAGGAGGCATCAAAAGGCCCAATCTCGACTCCCTCCGGTTTACGATCCACGAAACCTCTTCAAACACGCCAGGTGCAGGGTCTAGTAACCCGCCAGGAATCATAGTGCCCGGGTTAGGGACCCCTGTTGAGCCACAAGTGATGGGGCCCTCCCGGGTGAACCTGCCCCGCCTCAGTACGTGCCAATACCACCGGGTCATTATGCTAACCCGCTGGAGAACATGGTCGCCGCAGCAGCACGGCTGGCGGCCCTCCCAATTGACGGCGACTCTCCGACGGCTATTGAAACCCGCCGGGTAAGGGAACTCCTTCAGACAGCACTGGCGCAGCAAGAGGCGTACTCTTATAGCCGAGACAGGATCCACTCGACCCCTCGTCCAAGCCGGAGCCCGAGTTATAGCAGACACATGGTCTCAGCGACCGGCTCATGTAATGTCCAGCGCCATGACCCGCCCCCTGGCCATGGCCCGGCTCATAACGGAGCCTTTCATGCAGCAGACCAAGACAGAGCGCGGCAAGAGGCGGAGCAGGTGCCTCAGTTGACGGCTTACCAGACTCCCCCGGCTTATCCGACGACTTCCGTCGACGTGGGTATCCCTACCAGGACTGGAGGTGTCCCTTGTTTAGTGCCAGCTCTCTGCAATGAGCGTCTACCCAAGGACTTCAAAGGCCCTAGGAAGGTGCCTAATTACACGGCTGACTTACAACCTGCAGCCTGGATCGAGAGTTACGAGATGGCCATGGAACTGCTGGAAGTCAATGAAGCGGCAAT
Source organism: Triticum aestivum (assembly GCF_018294505.1). NCBI lineage: Eukaryota > Viridiplantae > Streptophyta > Magnoliopsida > Poales > Poaceae > Triticum > Triticum aestivum. The sequence goes on from NC_057802.1 coordinate 522,119,898, forward strand.
GGCCAAGTACTTCACCATGATGTTAGATGGGACTGCCCGCACTTGGTTGAAAGGGCTACCACCGAATTCCATCGGGTCTTGGGCTGAGCTGAAAGCCCGGTTCATCCAAAATTTCAAGGATACCTGTAGGCAGTCTATGTCAATTGTGGATTTGACTAACTGTAAACAACAGGAGGGTGAGTCTACAACACACTGGGTTCGCTGGGTCAAGGAGATCATACATTCATCGGATAAGATGGATGCCGGCTCTGCAGTCTTGATGTTGGAGCAAAATTGTCGTTTTCTGCCCCTGAAGATGAAACTCGGGCGGCTTAAGCGCGACTGCAATGATATGGGTATGCTGATGGCGGCTCTCGTCAAGTACGCCGATTCTGATAGTACCAAGGACCCCGGTTTAGATGATGAAAGGACAGGGAAGGGAAAGAAGAACGGGAATGGCAAGGGTCCTCAGCATAACCCGGGGAACCAAGGAGGCGGCAAGCGTAAGGCCGACGGCGGCCTAGAGTTCGTGGCCAACACAAGCTCATAGGGCAATAACCAGAGACGCAAGGGGAGGCCCCCTCCCCGAGCCGGCGGGTCAGGCCCGATGCTGGAACAGCTGTTGAATGAGCCCTGTCTGAGGCATGGCTCTAGAGAGAAGCCAGCTACCCATCTGTGGAAGGATTGTGCAATCATGAAGGCCTTTAAGAATTCCAACGCTTTTAACGGCAAAAGTGGCCCGGGCGGTGGTTCAGGCACCGGCGGTTTTCATGGCCCGGGCGGCGGATCAAATTCCAATCCTCAGAGCGGTCAAGGGGGCTTTAATCAACAGTCTGGCCAGGGTCATCAACAGCAGCAGGGGGGTTATCAGACCAATCCAAAGCAGCTTAGCGGTGGACAGTATCATGTATTTACCACCAGTCTGTGTAAGCAAGATCAGAAGCTTCATAAGAGGGCTGTAAATGCTGTTCAGCCGGCGGTTCCACGATATTTACGGTGGTCTGAACAGCCTATAGTATGGAGTAGGGAGGATCACCCTCCCCGGGTGGATAATCCAGGTCACTTGGCCTTGGTAGTGGCTCCTCAGGTGGGAGGATATAAGTTCACTAAGGTGCTCATGGATGGAGGCAGCAGCATCAACATCCTCTATTACGAGACTTTCCGTCGTATGGGATTGATTGATAAGAACCTCAGCCAGTCAAACACTATTTTTCATGGTGTGGTACCTGGTAAGTCGGCTTATCCAGTCGGCAAGATCGAGTTGGAAGTGGCCTTTGGAGACGAGCACAACTACAGGGTGGAAAAATTGACCTTTGAGGTGGTCAAGATAAGAAGCCCGTATCATGCCATATTTGGGCGGTCGGCTTACGCCAAGTTCATGGCACGACCATGTTACGTATATCTGCAGCTCAAGATGCCGGGTCTCAATGGGACCATTACGGTTCATGGCAGTCGGAAGGTGGCCTTGGAGTGTGAGGAAGGCGATAGAGCTTATGCAGAATCTGTCTGTGCAATAGAGGAGTTAAAATTCTACAAGGACAACGTTGACCCAACAGATATGACCTCTCTGAAAAAGCCAACTACGGAGCATGAGCCGGCAATGAAATTTAAGTCGGCTGAGGAGACTAAACTTGTTGATTTCGTTCCAGGTGGTTCATCTCAGCAGTTTAGCATCAGTGCCAATCTGGATCCAAAATAGGAAAGCGCGCTCATCGAGTTCATCCGTGAGAATAGGGACATTTTTGCATGGAAACCCTCTGACATGGCAGGTGTACCTAGAGAACTCGCTGAGCATACTCTCAATGTTGATCCGAAGTTTAAGCTGGTCAGGCAATTCCTTCGGCGGTTTAATGAAGAAAGACGGAAAGCTATTGGTGAAGAGGTGGCCCGGCTCTTGGCGGCCGGATTTATTGTTGAAGTTTTTCACCCAGAGTGGTTAGCTAACCGGGTGCTCGTACTCAAGAAGAACGACACTTGGCGGATGTGTGTGGACTACACAGACTTAAACAAGGCATGTCCGGCTGATCATTTTGCCCTTCCCCGTATTGATCAAATTATTGATGCTACGGCAGGTTGTGAGCGCTTAAGTTTCTTGGATGCTTATTCCGGATATCATCAGATTAAAATGGCAGTTAAGGACCAGGAGAAGACGGCGTTCATCTCTCCCTTTGGAGCCTTCTGCTATGTGTCCATGCCCTTTGGACTCAAGAGTGCACAGGCGACTTATCAGCGTGCGTGCAGAACTGTCTTCATAACCAGATTGGGCGCAATGTTATGCTTATGTGGATGATATTGTGGTTAAATCCAGGAAGGAGGAAACCCTGATAGATGACCTGAGGGAAACCTTTGATAATCTCTGGGTCTACAAGATGATGCTTAACCCGGCCAAGTGTGTTTTTGGTGTTCCTGCAGGCAAACTCTTGGGTTTCTTGGTTTCTAACAGAGGCATTGAAGCTAACCCGGAGAAGATCAAGGCCATCACCTCCCTGGCTAAGCCGGCGTGTATAAACGATGTCCAGCGCTTGGCGGGTCGCATTGCTGCTTTAAGCCGTTTGGGGGAGAAGGCTATGCCATTATATCAGTTGATGAAGAAAACTGATGACTTTGTCTGGAATGATGCAGCTAATACTGCTTTTGAGGATTTGAAGAAACAGCTGGCCGAGCCCCCAGTGCTTGCTGCTCCGGTTGACAAGGAGCCTTTATTGCTGTATGTGGCTGCTAACACACGAGCCGTCAGTGTGGCCGTGGTGGTGGAGCGCAAGGAAGAGGGTAAGGAGCATCCGGTTCAGCGGCCGGTTTATTATGTCAGCGAAGTACTCATTGAGTCCAAGCAGCGGTATCCGCATTGGCAAAAACTTGTTTATGGTGTGTTCATGGCAAGCCGGAAGCTTAAGCATTATTTCCAGGGTCACCCCATCACTGTGGTCAGTTCTGCCCCCTTGGAGATATCATTCAGAACAGGGAGGCCACAGGGAGAGTGGCTAAGTGGGCTATAGAGCTCGGACCTCATGGTCTGAAGTATGTGCCACACACTGCTGTTAAATCTCAGGCTTTGGTGGATTTCATCAATGATTGGACAGAGCTACAAGTGCCCGAACAAAAGCCGGATAACACATATTGGACTATTCACTTCGATGGGTCCAGGCAATTGGAAGGCTCGGGGGCTGGAGTCGTATTGGCTTCCCCTAAAGGTGATAAGTTCCATTATGTGCTGCAATTGATGTTTCCTTGCACCAACAATGCAGCAGAGTACGAGGCCTTGCTCCATGGTCTTTGGATGGCTAAGGAGATGAGCTTGAGCCGGGTAAGGTGCTTCGGCGACTCAGACTTGGTGGCTCAACAAGTGTCAGGAAAGTGGGACTCCAAGGACCCTCTCATGGCGGCTTATCGCCGCGAAGTTGATGCCATTGCTGGGCACTTTCAGGGTTACCAAGTAGAGCACATCGATCGCAGGAAGAACGAGGCGGCTGATGCTTTAAGCCGGCTGGGCTCTCAGCGAAAACCGGTGCCGCCTAATACTTTCCTGGACATCTTGCATAACCCTTCTGTTAAGTTGCCCACAGAGGAAGACTTGGCTATCCCTGACCCGGAGGCACGACTGGTGGCGGCTCTCCACATCATCCCGGACTGGACAGTGCCCTATTTGGCTTACATGACCCGGGGAGATTTGCCTGAGGATGAAACTTTGGCCAGGCAAATAACCCGGCGGTCTAAGTCCATGGTTGTTATCAATGGTGAGTTGCATCGCCGCAGTGTTACGGGGGCGTTCCAGCGTTGTGTCTCCCCTGAGGAAGGTCAAGAGATCTTGCGTGAGATTCATGAAGGGGATTGTGGCCATCACGCCGGTTCAAAGTCTCTTGTGGCCAAGGCTTTTCGTCATGGTTTTTATTGGCTGACGGCTCATGCTGATGCGGAGGACTTTGTCAGTAAATGTGATGGTTGCCAAAGGTTCTCGCGACGGGCTTATGTGTCGGCTCAGGAGCTGAGGATGATCCCAATTACTTGGCCCTTTGCGGTTTGGGGGCTTGATATGGTTGGGCCTTTTAAAAGGTCCAAGGATAAGAAGACCCACCTCTTGGTGGCAGTTGACAAATTTACCAAGTGGGTTGAAGCGGAACCAGTTAGCAAGTGTGATGCAGCCACGGCGGTTCAATTTATGAAAAAGGTGATTTTCCGCTTTGGCTTTCCGCACAGCATTATAACTGACAATGGTACCAATCTACCCAAAGGCGCCATGGAAGAGTTTTGTCAACGAGAGCATATCCGACTTGATGTTTCATCAGTGGCTCATCCTCAATCCAATGGTCAAGCTGAGAGAGCTAATTAGGAGATTCTGAAGGGCATCAAGCCCCGGCTTTTGGTCCCTTTGCAACGGACGCCGGGTTGTTGGGTGGAGGAGTTGCCCTCCGTGTTATGGAGCATCAACACTACTCCTAACAGGTCTACAGGTTTCACGCCTTTCTTCATGGTTTATGGAGCGGAAGCAGTTCTCCCCAGTGACATCCGTCATGACTCACCTCGAGTGGCGGCTTATGTGGAGGTGGATAATGAACAGGCGCGCCAAGATGCTCTTGACTTGTTGGACGGACAGCGTGATGTGGCAGCAGCTCGCTCAGCGATTTACCAACAGGACCTGCGCCGTTATCATAGTCACCGGGTTAAATCCCGGGTCTTCCAGGAAGGCGATCTGGTGCTCCGGCTCATCCAAGATCAAACAGATGCGCATAAGCTATCCCCGCCTTGGGAAGGGCCCTTTGTGGTCAGCAAGAATTTGTACAACGGGTCAAATTACCTTTTTGACGTTCGGGAGCACAAAGATTCACGTAAGTCGGAGGAAGAGTCCCGTCGGCCGTGGAACATAGCTCAACTTCGGCCTTATTACACTTGAGCCACCGGCTCTCATAATGTACATCCTTCTCTAAGCCATGTATATATTATGATAAGCAATAAAGCAGGACCTCTGTCCTTTTTTCTCCTCCAAAGATGAATGTGTTGTTTTCATTACAAGATCATGTGATAACTTGAAGGAGGATCCGGCTTATGATCGTATTCGAATCTGGCCATACACAATATAGTCACTTGGGGGCTTCCTGTTCAAACATAGGTCGTATTCGAACCAAAGAGAACATAGCTGTCGATACCCATTTGATTGGCAAAGTGCCGAGCTCATTGGGGAGTTTTCTTTGATCATATTTGAATCATAGTTTAACCTCTTTGGGAACCGACGTGGATCGTATTCGAATCAGTGTCGTTAAACAATTCTTAAGGTCATTTGGGGGCTTTCTGTTCAAACATGGGTCGTATTCGAACCAAAGAGAACATAGCTGTCGGTACCCTCTTGATTGGCATCGCCACACCCACTGGGGGCTATATGATCGCATTCGGATCCTAGCATAACCCCTTTGGGACAGGTCTCTGGTCATATTCGAACCGGAAGCCCCTAAGTTCTTCTGAGTTATAGCGAGTTCTTCTGATTATTTCAAGTGTGCAAGGGGGGTCTCACTTTGCCGGCTTAACTTTGATTTATAGTACTAGTCGAATACAATCGGTGTTATTAAGACTGGTAAACCGGAATTGAGGTACCAACCTTATTACCCGGGTTATATAAGCCGGAAGTGTGCTTGTAGGCCGGTAAGTGTGTTATTACGGGTATATCAAGGACATAATTGAAGACCAGTCCTTTTTTTATTCATATTCCGGGTTATATGTCTAAAACTATGATTCTCAGTGCGGTAAGCCGCCTAGAGACTTGTGATTTGTCCTTCTAGGCAGGATAGTTAAAGGCAACTATTTGAGCTGAAGGAAAATGAATGATCAATTATGACCCGGAGAAGTATAAAGGAGACAACTTCAATGGAATTCAGCATTCAACGCATGCACGATGGCACGACAAAGTTAAAGTGTTGGTCCTACTCGATTACAAGACTCATCGAGTCCAAAAGGGTGAAGCATTGTTTAATAAGCCGCCTGCAGAGTTACGATGCTTGCTGGGTTGAAGTTTCCGGCTCATCCCTCTCCGCTCCTCCGGCTGTTCCCAAGACTTGGAAAGTTGACGACTTCCAGTCAATGCCGCTCAGAGCTTCAAATTGAGCTTCCTCGTCAATTAACCCGGCCAGGTCAAACTCCGGGGCAAAGGTGTGCTTCCGAGTCGGCGGGACTAAGCTGATGGCTTCATAGCGCGGAGTGGGGATCCTCTGATTCTCTGAATTGTAACCCGGCTGGTACTTAGTCAGATCCGTATCATTGCCAATCAGAGTGGCCACCGGGCGTACGATCTTCATGCAGGCTGCAAAGTCCCTTTGGTCAAAGGGGGTGCCGTCTTCCTTCAAACTGGGGTTGCCCAGAGCGATGTCCGCCGGGTCTAGTTCTGGAAGGAACGCCTTGGCCCGGCTCAGAGCAGCTATGGCTCCGGCTCTTGCAGAGGCCCGTCGCAGCTCTTGGACACGTTGAGGAAGAACGGCGAGCCGGCGAAGAACTTCCGCCAGGTGAGTCGGCACCTCATTGGATAGGGCCACCACAGCCAAAGCACGCTGTGACCTGGTATAGAGTTGCTCCACCAGGGTGTACACGGCCTTCAACTTGGTTACCACACTTTGGTTGAGGTTGGCACTTCTGGGACCTGTTTAACAGAATAAGACAAGCCGCCGACAAGGATGGGTTATGAGATATAAATATTATAAAACTTGATGAAAGCCGGTGAAATGACTTACCGAAGATTGCGGCAACCATCTGGGACACTTGGCGCTTTAAGCCGGAGAGTTCGGCGGTCTTCTCTGTCAGAGCCTTCTCCGCCTATTCGGCCCGGTTCACCAGAGTAGCCTTTTCTTCGGCCCAAGCTTTCCGTTTAGCGTCAAAGTCCGTCTTCAGCTTTTCTTGCGCAGCAATACTGGACACAAATTTGGCATTGGCCTTCCGGGTCTCAGTTTCTTGCGTCCTCAGGCGGGTCTTCAGATCGGAGATGTCAGCTTCAAACTTCTTGCAAGCAGCCTGCATAATTTCCGGGTTATAGGATGAACAGTTATTATGCAATTTTAAAGTCCCAAGCACTTTCCAAGCAAAGACACTTGGCACTTGGGGGCTAATGCATATCGAACGTTCCTATCTACAAATTGCCGGTTCAAGTGAGTAAGCCGGAACTTAAGTCTACAACATATTTTATCATAAGTCGTAGACTTGGGGGCTAGAGTATGGTAAGAATAACAAGATAACTATACAGTAAGCAAGAAGAAAGAAGAGTGGTACCTCAGACTTCTGCTGAATCTGGTTCACCATGCCGATTTCTACATCCCGGCTCTGGTGCACTTGACTGACGTAGCCGGAAACGATCTCTCCGATGTTCAGATTGGCGTAGTCGGTGAGGTCCAGATTAGCCCGGCGGTGCTGTAGCAACTCCTCCTTGGCGGAGCACTTGGCCAGCGCAGTAGGTCTCCCCGGCTCAACAAACTCCGTCCGGGTGATTACCACGTCCGGGTCATTGACCGGCTGAGCCAGGCCGGAGGTCTCCGGGTTAGCAGAAGCTTCTGCGGTTGCCTTGTCAGCTGAAGCGGTGGCTTCGGGAGCGGAGGCAGCTGGCGGTTCTTGAGCTGCTACCTCCGGTTCAGGCAAGTCCGGCTCTTCGACCGGCTTGTTCTTTTTCGCCCTCTTGGTGAGCTTTGCCTGGGCACTGAAAAGACAGAAAAGGTTAGTACAAGAGTATGAGTAAAGATGAGCATAACAAGAGGTGATTATCATTACCCGGGTACAGTTTTGAAGGCCGGCAAGTTTGATTGCATCGAGTCACCAGAGGAGGGTGAGGTTTCCTGATAGTTTGAATCGAAAGAATTGAGCGGTTGACGAATAACACCCGCCAAAGGATGAAAAGGGTACAAGAGGGAGATAACCTCGGTCCGGCGTTTCCTCGACGCGTCAGGTAAACCGGAGGAGAGATCAGCGTCCTTGTTGGTCCGGGTGTGCCGTCGGCTCTCATAAGTCTGCCGCTTCAAAAAAAATTGAGGATCTTGATAAGCTAAAGGATGTGAAAAGCTTACTTTCCGGGTTACCCTTCGGACTTTCAGCCTTGGCAAGGGCTCCGAGTCGGAGGAAAGTGACATTACCTCTTCCACCACCGGATTACTTGCTCCGGTGTCATCCTGTTGATGAACAGTATTGATAAGGTGGAAAAAAATAAACAACAAATACAACAAGAGCTTACAGCTTCAGGTGTCATCCTGTCGCTTAGTTGCAGCAGCTCTGAAGCAGTAGGCCTACTTCCCTTCTTGCGGGGGGCGGGTCTCTTGGCTGCTTTCTTCGCCTTCCTGGCCTTCTTGGCCGCCTCATGGTCGTATTTGACCTTCCAGAATTTGTCATCCGCCTGAAAAATACAATGACGAGTTCTTAAGGTTCGTTTGAAAGTTATTTACAGAAGAAAATAAGATGTTCAGATCAGCGGCTTACCGCCGGGGCCGGGTTGGTCTTGCAGAAGGGGCTTAAGCCGGTCCTCCCGCAGTTTGCCAAGCTCTCGTTCAAGAGAGCCTTGGTCATGTCCTCAGCAACGTCTTCCGGAAGATCGTTGCGGCTGTGTCTCAGGGGTCATCCTTTCGGCCCGTGTACTCACACATTAAGCCGGGGCGGCGGCTCAATGGGATCACCCGCCAGGAGATCCAGACTCGGACTAGGTCAATTCCATTGAGACCATTGCCCAGGAGAGCGTCGATCTTGTTAATGGTGGGGAGCAGAGGTTGGCGCTCCGCTTGAGTTAGCTTGTCTGACAAAGGGTGTGTTGGTTCCAGACGCGAGGGGCGGAAGCCAGGCAGCGGATTCTCGTCAGCCGGCGACGTGTCTTGGTAGTAGAACCACGTCTAGTTCCAGTCCTTTGGGTGGCTTGGAGGCTCCGCGTAAGGGAAGAGGCAATCTCTCCGCCGCTGAATGGAGATTCCACCGAGTTCCAAACTTGGCCCGTTGGCACACTCGTTCTGGCGGTTCAGGTAGAAGAGCTCTCTGAAAAGTAGCAGGCTTGGCTCTTCTCCAAGGTAGACTTCGCAGAACACTTGGAAGTTGCATATATTGGACACAGAATTGGGTCCTATGTCTTGTGGCCGCAGATCAAAGAAGCTCAGCACATCTCTGAAAAACTTTGAGCCGGGCGGTGCGAAGCCCCGGCTCATGTGATCCGCAAAAATCACTACCTCCCCGTCCTTTGGCTGTGGTCTCACCTCTGACGGGTCAGGGGCACGGTAGGACATGACGTCCTTCTTGGGCAGGTAACCCGACTTTACAAAATCCGCTAAAGTCTCGTCGGTGACGTTGGACCTCATCCAATTGCAAGTGATGGGTGCTTTAGGAGCTTTGGGAGGCATGGTGAAAGTCGGCAGCCTATGATAAAAGGAAACGTCCGGTTTAATTATAAGCCGGAGGAAATTTACGGTTCAATGTTAAAATGGCAGCTTATGGAGGGGACTAATGACATATATCTAGGTGCATCAGGTTATCTAAGCCGCCCGAGGTATTGAGAGCAATTCAATTATCTACAGCCTTGCTGCAAATGAGCCGGATTTTTTTTACAGTACGTGGTTTCTTTAAGCCGGAAACGTAAACCGCCATGACTTAGCGGGTGCAGTTTTTTACTAAGTGTGGTGAAAACAGGTTTCACGCATTGCAGTAAATAATTTGGATCAAAACGGTCGGCTAAAAGGAAAGTTTCTAGACCTAAAAACAGATGCAAAGGAAGTTCTTGGGCTCGAACGGAGCCTTTATGCAGTAAAAGAGGTCTATTTGCATTTAAAATGGGTGCTAAACAGCCGCCGCGTTGGTTCTATACTATCTTAAGATCAAGAAGAGGCAGTAAAAATGAAAACTACCAAGAACTTGTGGGCGACGGCGAAGAACGCGGAAGAACAGCAGGAGCTTAACGTAGATCTATTCTACGAGGAGTAAGGAACTTACGGATGCAGGGGTTCGCCGCGGTTCTCTGGACGGTTCAGGGTGATGCAGCGGCCAAGGACGACGAGGACGCGGAGCTCGAGCAGAACGGGAGCAGTGAGAGGAAGGAGACGACAGAAGAGGGAGAATGAGAAAGACCCGAGGGTCGGGCTATTTATAAGGCCAGTCTCATAAGTGGGCGCGAGAAACGAGGAGGCCACGGCGCGGTTATCTCGCCCGAGAGGCGCCTCGATTTTCGGGATGGCAGTAAAGATAAGATCCGTTGCGGATCTGGTGGAGTAAAAAATGGACTTAATGGAAGATGACGTCACGGCGGATTACCCGGAGTCCAGAGGATGACGTCACGCCGGGTTATGGCCTTCACACAATTGTAAGCCAGAGATTTTCTGTCGAAAGAATTGAATTTTGACATGAGCCGGCTCAAATCAATCTGGAGCCTAATGTTGAGGATATAGACCTTAGAGTCACCCGCCAGGAGGGGCCGGGTTACTCATAATGGTCATCGCCAGAAGCCCGGCGCCAAGCTTGAAGACGGTGGGCCAAAGATGGGCTTCAGACCCGGATATGGTTTAAGGCCCGTAGTTGCAATCATCATTATGGTAGAACTTGTAGTGTAAGGCAAGAATAGTTGAGAGTCCGAGCCGGACACTCTTATGAGCTGGCCGGGACTCTGAGAACTGCTGGGCGTCAGCCTCTCTATATAAAGGGACGACCCGGAGGCGGTTTAGGGACAAGAAAGATCTCATCGAGAGCCAGGCATAGCAGTTAAGCTCCCTGGTCATCGAAACCCTCATCAATACCACCTCAACTGGACGTAGGCTTTTACCTTCACTGTAAGGGGCCGAACCAGTATAAACCCTCGTGTTCCTTGTCCCGTTAACCCCTTCAAGCTTCCTAGCGGCGATGGCTCCACTACTAAGTCCTAGCTTGAGGACATCTGCCGTGACAATTCCACGACAAGTTACGAGTTTGGCCTTTAGTTAAAACAATGTGAAATAGTTTCACTACTCACGCCACCTGGAACACCACAGTGTAATGGTGTGTCCAAACATCGTAACCGTACTTTATTAGATATGGTGCGATATATGATGTCTCTTACCGATCTACCACTATCGTTTTGGGGTTATGCATTAGAGACAGCTGCATTCACGTTAAATAGGGCACCATCAAAATCCATTGACACGACGCCTTATGAACTGTGGTTTGGCAAGAAACCAAAGTTGTCGTTTCTTAAAGTTTGGGATTGCGATGCTTATGGTAAAAAGTTTCATTCTGATAAGCTCAAACCCAAATCGGAGAAATGTGTCTTCATAGGATACCCAAAGGAGACAGTTGGGTACACCTTCTATCACAGATCCGAAGGCAAGACATTCGTTGCTAAGAATGGATCCTTTCTAGAGAAGGAGTTTCTCTCGAAAGAAGTGAGTGGGAGAAAGGTAGAACTTGATGAGGTAACTGTACCTGCTCCCTTATTGGAAAGTAGTTCATCACAGAAATCTATTCCTGTGACTCCTACACCAATTAGTGAGGAAGTTAATGATGATGATGATGGAACTTCAAATCAAGTTATTACTGAACCTCGTAGGTCAACCAGAGTAAGATCCGCACCAGAGTGGTACGGTAATCCTGTTCTGGAGGTTATGTTACTAGACCATGACGAACCTACGAACTATGAAGAAGCGATGGTGAGCCCAGATTCCGCAAAATGGCTTGAGGCCATGAAATCTGAGATGAGATCCATGTATGAGAACAAAGTGTGGACTTTGGTTGACTTGCCCGATGATCGGCTTGCAATTGAGAATAAATGGATCGTCAAGAGGAAGACGAATGCTGATAGTAGTGTTACTATCTACAAAGCTAGAATTGTCGCAAAAAGGTTTTTCGACAAGTTCAAGGTGTTGACTATGATGAGAGTTTCTCACTCGTATCTATGCTTAAGTCTGTCTGAATCATGTTAGCAATTGCCGCATTTTAACAAGATATGGCAAATGGATAAACAAAACTTCATTCCTTAATGTATTTATTAAAGAAGAGTTGTATATGATGCAACCAGAAGGTTTTGTCAATCCTAAAAGGTGCTAACAAAATATGCAAGCTCCAGCGATCCATCTATGGACTAGTGCAAGCATCTCGGAGTTGGAATATACGCTTTGATAAGTTGATCAAAGGATATAGTTTTATACAGACTTGCGGTGAAGCCTGTATTTACAAGAAAGTGAGTGGGAGCACTACAACATTTCTGATAAGTATATGTGAATGACATATCGTTGATCGGAAATAATGTAGAATTATTCTGCAAAGCATAAAGGAGTGTTTGAAAGGAGTTTTTCAAAGAAAGACCTCGGTGAAGCTGCTTACATATTGAGCATCAAGATCTATAGAGATAGATGAAGACGCTTGATAAGTTTTTCAATGAGTACATACCTTAACAAGATTTTGAAGTAGTTCAAAATAGAACAGTCAAAGAAAGAGTTCTTGCCTGTGTTACAAGGTGTGAAATTGAGTAAGACTCAAAGCCCGACCACGGCAGAAGATAGAAAGAGAATGAAAGTCATTCCCTATGCCTTGGCCATAGGTTCTATAAAGTATGCCATGCTGTGTACCAGATCTATTGTATACCCTACACTGATTTTGGCAAGGGAATACAATAGTGATCTGGGAGTAGATCACTGGACAGCGGTCAAAATTATCCTTAGTGGAATAAGGATATGTTTCTCGATTATGGAAGTGACAAAAGGTTTGTCGTAAAGGGTTACGTCGATGCAAGTTTTGACACTAATCTAGATGACTCTAAGTCTCGGTCTAGATACATATTGAAAGTGGGAGACATTAGTAAGAGTAGCTCCGTGCAGAGCATTGTAAACATAGAAATTTGCAAAATACTTACGGATCTGAATGTGACAGACCCGTTGACTAAAATTATCTCACAATCAAAACATGATCACACCTTAGTACTCTTTGGGTGTTAATCACATAGCGATGTGAACTAGATTATTGACTCTAGTAAACCCTTTGAGTGTTGGCCACATAGAGATGGGAACTATGGGTGTTAATCACATGGTGATGTGAATTATTGATGTTAAATCACATGGCGATGTGAACTAGATTATTGACTCTAGTGCAAGTGGGAGACTGAAGGAAATATGCCCTAGAGGCAATAATAAAGTATTATATATTTCCTTATATCATGATAAAAGTTTATTATTCATGCTAGAATTGTATTAACCGGAAACATAATACATGTGTGAATACATAGACAAACAGAGTGTCACTAGTATGCCTCTACTTGACTAGCACGTTAATCAAAGATGGTTATGTTTCCTAGCCATAGACATGAGTTGTCATTTGATTAACGGGATCACCTCATTAGGAGAATGACGTGATTGACATGACCCATTACGTTAGCTTAGCACCCGATCGTTTAGTATGTTGCTATTGCTTTCTTCATGACTTATACATGTTCCTATGACTATGAGATTATGCAACTCCCGTTTACCGGAGGAACACTTTGTGTGCTACCAAACGTCACAACGTAACTGGGTGATTATAAAGGTGCCTACAGGTGTCTCCAAAGGTACTTGTTGAGTTGGCGTATTTCGAGATTAGGATTTGTCACTCCGATTGTCGGAGAGGTATCTCTGGGCCCTCTCGGTAATGCACATCACTATAAGCCTTGCAAGCATTGTGACTAATGAGTTAGTTGCGAGATGATGTATTACGGAACGAGTAAAGAGACTTGCCAGTAACGAGATTGAACTAGGTATCGAGATACCGACGATCGAATCTCGGGCAAGTAACATACCGATGACAAAGGGAACAACGTATGTTGTTATGCGGTCTGACCGATAAAGATCTTCGTAGAATATGTGGGAGCCAATATGGGCATCCAGGTCCCGCTATTGGTTATTGACCGGAGAGGTGTCTCGGTCATGTCTACATAGTTCTCGAACCCAAAGGGTCCGCACGCTTAAAGTTACGATGACAGTTATATTATGAGTTTATGTGATTTGATGTACCGAAGGTTGTTCGGAGTCCCGGATGTGATCACGGACATGACGAGGAGTCTCAAAATAGTCAAGACGTAAAGATTGATATATTGGACGACTATATTCGGACACCGGAAGTGTTCCGGAGAAGTTTCAGATTAAATCGGAGTGCCGGAGGGTTACCGGAACCCCCCGGGGAAGTATTGGGCCTTGGTGGGCCTTGAGGGGAAAGAGAGGGAAGCAGCCATGAGGTGGCGCGCCCCCTCCCAAGGGGAATCCTAGTTGGACTAGGAGAGGGGGGCGCAACCCCCTTTCCCTCTCCCTCTCCCTCTCTTTCCTTCCCCCCTTCTTTCCTAGTAGGACTAGGAAAGGGGAGTCCTACTCCTACTAGGAGGAGGACTCCCCCTCTGTCCTTGGCGTGCCTAGGGCAGCCGGCCTCCCCTTGCTCCTTTATATACGAGGGCAGGGGGGCACCTAAGCACACACTTGATATACAATATTTTAGCCGTGTGCGGTGCCCCCCTCCACCAGATTACACCTTGATAATACCGTCGCGGAGCTTAGGCGAAGCCCTCCGTCGGTGGAACATCATCATCGTCACCACGCCGTCGTCCTGACAAAACTCTCCCTCAACACTCGGCTGGATCAGAGTTCGAGGGACGTCATCGAGCTGAACGTGTGTAGAACTTCGGAGGTGCCATGCGTTCGGTACTTGATCGGTCGGATCGTGAAGACGTACAACTACATCAACCGCGTTGTAATAACGCTTCCGCTGACGGTCTACGAGGGTACGTAGACAACACTCTCCCCTCTCGTTGCTATGCATCACCATGATCTTGCGTGTGCGTAGGACATTTTTTGAAATTACTACGTTCCCCAGCAGTCAATCCATCAAATCCCAAGTACTGGTTGACTTCGTCGCCGAATGGACAGAGGCCGAACTCCCTAAAGAATACGGCACATATTCCAATTGGGTTATGTATTTCGACGGGTCCAAAATGTTGGCGAGATTGGGAACGGGCATCGTGTTAACGTCCCCCACTGGAGATGTCGTCCAGTATGTACTCCAAATATTATACACAGACTCCAACAACGCAGGCGAATACGAGGCCTTATTGCACGGTCTTCGGATGGCCGCATCCATGGGCATACAACGCCTGGAGGTGCACGGCGACTCAAACCTCGCAATATCTCAAATAAATGGAGACTTTGATGCCAAAGATCCAAAGATGGCAGCTTATCGCAATGCCGTCTTACAAATGTCAGCTCGGTTTGAGGGGCTTGAATTTCATCACGTCGCCCGAGAAAGTAACCAGGCGGCGGACGTCCTTGCTCGCATTGGCACTAAGCGCGACCCCGTCCCACCTAACTTCTTTCTGGAAAGGCTTTTTAAGCCATCTGTGGTGTGGGAAGGGGAGGGCGGCAACAACAGTCCGGATCCAAACACAACCCCAGATCCTGAACACGCCGATATCATCGGGGGCTCAGCCGCCGAAACTACACCGTCGGCCCATCTCATTATGGTAGTCATTGCCCCATGGACCAAACCCTTCTTGGCCTACATTAATAGGAAGGAGCTCCCCGAAGACCAGAATGAGGCCCGCCGCATTGTCCGGCGTTCGAAGGCCTACAAGGGTCACGACGTAGAGCTCTACAAGAAAAGTACTACCGGAGTACTTCAAAGATGTATCTCCGAGGAAGAGGGGCGGCAGCTTTTGGCGGAAATTCATGCTGGTCTAGGCGGACACCACGCCGTAGCCCGGGCCCTTGTTAGAAAGGCCTTCCGTACAGGGTTTTATTGGCCGACGTCCTGAGCAGACGCGCAGGATCTTGTCCAACGCTGCGTCAGATGCCAACTCTTCGCCAACCAAAGCATTATGCCCCCAACTGCCTTACAAGCAATCCCCATTACTTGGCCTTTCGCGGTCTGGGGACTGGACATGGTTGGACCCCTTAAAGGGGGAAGCCGTAAGAAAAGATATATCTACTGGTCATGGTGGATAAATTCACCATGTGGATAGAGGCTAAACCAGTCAAAACGGCCGAATCCGGGCCGGTGATAACATTCATATCCGACGTTGTGCATCGTTACGGTGTCCCACACAGCATCATAGACCGACAACGGCTCCAATTTCACAGCCGATGAGGTAAAAATCTGGTGTGCTAATCTAGGCATTAAGCTCGATTACGCCGCTGTCTACCACCCACAAACAAACGGTCAAGTCGAACGAGCCAATGGTCTTATTATGAGCGGCATCAAACCCAGACTAGTGCGGTCTTTGAAAGAATCTGACAAGCACTGGGTTGAGGAGCTCGACTTCGTACTATGGGGGCTGCGGACCACGCCCAACCGGACTACCGGATACACACCTTTTTTCATGGTCTATGGCACGGAGGCTGTGTTGCCCTGCGATATTATTCATGACTCACCTCGAGTGCGTATGTAAGAAGAGAGAGAAGCCGAGCTAGATCGACAGGACAGCCTAGATGCCCTGGAGGAGGAGCGCGACGTCGCCAAAGCCCGTTCAGCATTTTACCAACAGCAGGCTCGAAGATATCAAAGTAGAGAATTACGGGTCAAGACCTACAACATTGGCGAACTCGTTCTACGCCTGCCGGTGAAGAAAAAGGACAAACTCAAGCCCAAATGGGAGGGTCCCTTCATAATTGACGAAGTTCTCACCGGAGGGGCATACCGTCTTCACGATGCATCAGATAATCGCCTCGAGCCAAACCCTTGGAACGCAGCCAGACTCCGAAGAATCTATGCCTAGGGCCAAACTCATATGTTCGTCTCCTCCCCGGTAGTTTCCATTATTTTTTACTCTCTTTTTCGATTACTTTTTTCTTCCTCGCTTTAAAGCTTTCGTACGGCTCGACCGCACACCCCTGACGCATACATCTTTAAATATGTACGTCGACTATACCTGGGGGCTTCTTGGACAGAAGCTTTTTATTATTATTCCTTGAGCATCAGGCTCCTCAAATATGAGTTTTTCCATATGTACCTTTTCTTCGCCACTATATGCATCGATATGACTTAAGTTTTGGCCAAGGTGGGTTGCCTGGCTCCTGTGTTTATGCCCTACGTTCCCGTTAGTTCGGCTAGGGCATAAAGGGAGCACCTCTGCAATTGTTACTGCCGGGTCATCCGGATGTGTACCTCAGACTGGGTGAAGCCGAAAGCTAGCGTTCTTAAGGGAATATTCGGTCAGTGAATTAAAGATGTTTTTTGCACTCCCTCCATTGTGAACCCCCAGAAGCTATACACACTGTGATTTTTCCATCACAATTCGGACATGTACATTAAATGCATGCACACCCAGGGAAAGGAACCCTTAATGGAACTATTCTCTTTGGAAGATGTTTCTTACAATCTAAATGTAATATAACATAGCTAGCCAGATACAACTTGTCTGTTCAAGCAACTATGACCCCTATGCCTTGTTTTCCATGCATACCCCAGTCTATTCGGCCGCGACGGTATTTGGAAACAATCCGCACCTTCGGGTCTGGAGGTTGAAGCGAAAAGGTCTGCATGAAAAATGATATACAATTCAGCTAGAGTTCCACATGGCGGGGAAAGTACATAGTCACTTGGACAAAAACACTTCTTCCTCTACATCGTCCAACAGGCAGTCTAACTTACAATCCTGTTGGGAATATTTGGCGGCCACCACTACTTGGTCATATACTAAACTAACGGGAATTTCTTCCCCATTTGACCCTAGCGGTCCAACCCGGGCCATGTGATTAGGATCCAGCTTGGTATATCGCGTTTTCACCATGGCCCAGGCCTCTCGGGCACCCTCTCGGCAGGACGATATCTTCCATAGTCGGATACGCCGCGCTCCCTTGAACAGCTCTACAAGCTTGTAACACCCCGGATGTAACTTTCCATATTTGTAACTCCAACTCTTGCCATTTTCGGCTATGTGTTATGATATTCCCTTCGTGGTCGGGTTTTTGTTTTCCGTTTGCATTTTGTTCATGTCATGCATCTCATATCATGTCATCATGTGCATTGCATTTGCATACATGTTCGTCTCATGCATCCAAGCATTTCCCCGTTGTCCTTTTGCAATCCGGCGCTCCCACCTCCTCCGGTGCACCCCTCTTGTTTCTTTTCGTGAGCGGGTCTTGAACGTTCTCTGAATGGACCAAGGCTTGTTAAGTGGCCTTGGTATACCACTAGGAGACCACCGGTCAAGTTTCGTTCCATTTGGAGGTCGTTTGGTACTCCAACGGTTAACCGGGCAACCGCAAAGTCCGTTTGTGTGTGCAGCAAAACCCCCTCTCTAAACAGGCCAAAACCCACCAAACTCTCTTCCATGCTCTAGATCGTTCGATCACGATCGTGTGGGCGAAAACCGCACTCCATTTGGACTCTCCTAGCTCCCTCTACCTATAAATATGTGTCTCTTCCGAAATTCTCGCACAGATCAACCCTAGCCCCGCTCCCTCTCCGCCGTCGGACGTGTCCGGTCCGGCCGGACGAAATCCGCCGCCGCTCCCTGTTGAGGATATAGACCTTAGAGTTACCCGCCAGGAGGGGCCGGGTTATTCATATGGTCGTTGCCAGAAGCCCGGAGCCAAGCTTGAAGACGATGGGCCAGAGATGGGCTTAAGACCCGGATGTGGCTTAAGGCCCCTAGTTACAATCATTATTATGGTAGAACTTGTAGTGTAAGGCAAGTATAGTTGAGAGTCCGAGCCGGACACTCTTATGAGCCGGCCGGGACTCTGAGGGCTGCTGGGCGTCAGCCTCCCTATATAAAGGGACGACCCGGCAGCGGTTTAAGGACAAGAACAATCTCATCGAAAGCCGGGATAGCAGTTTAGCTCCCTGGCGATCGTAACCCTAATCAATACCACCTCAAACTGGACGTAGGCTTTTACCTTCACCGTAAGGGGCCGAACCAGTATAAACCCTCGTGTTCCTTGTCCCGCATTAACCCCTTCAAGCTTCCTAGTTGCGATGGCTCCACGACTAAGTCCTAGCTCGAGGACATCTGCCGTGACAATTCCACGACAGTTGGCGCCCACCATGGGGCCAGCGCACGGCGGATTTGAGTTCTTGAAGGGCAGCTTCGAAGGGCTCAAGGGATACGCTGTGGGCCGGATGACCAAGAGTCGTCGCGGCAAGCTCTATATCGACGATGCAGGCTGGGGCCCCGACGCCGGCTCAATTGAGTACGGGTACCGGGTCCCCTTCGGCGGTATTCATGTTTTCATTGGCAAGATTGGTGAGCCGGGCCCTGAGCCGGGTCTCTGCGCCGATCTCATCGAGACGGCTCAGCGTGCGCGACCCGCCCGTGCCCGGCCTGCCTTGAAGCATGCTTTTATGGGATGTATCCATGGAGGGCTCTCTGATGGATCTGGATCTGGTGATGAGACGGCCGCCAGCTCTGACGGCGAGTCGTCCACAGATGAGTCAAACTCGTTGTATCAACTTCAAGATGGCAGGCTCATGGGTTGTTCCGAGGGTGACAGTATTCCGGACCTATTTGAGCCGCCAAGTCAGGTTGGAGTTTTTATGGCTGGTGCGCAGCCTGTTCAGAACCCTGCTACTGGAGCGGGAAACCCGGTGCCTTCTCCGGCTCAGGTGCTAATGGATCTCACGGACAAGATGACGGCCCTGTTAACCGCCACGGTTGACCCGGCGGATCAAGCTCGGCATGACGCGGAGGTGGCGCAGTTAAAATTAGATCTAGTGAAGGCTAAGGAGGATCTGGCAGCGGAGGGGATCAGGATGACTGCGGAGTGGGCGGCTCTCGATGCCCAAACCCAGTTGATTCAAGCGCAGTCCTTCCGGCTCACGATGGATGAAAACGCAACCAATGAGGTCCTGAGAAGGAGGCATCAAAAGGCCCAATCTCGACTCCCTCCGGTTTACGATCCACACAACCTCTTCAACACGCCAGGTGCAGGGTCTAGTATCCCGCCAGGGGTCATAGTGCCCGGGTCCGGAGCCCCTATTCAGCCACAGGTGATGGGGCCTCCCCAGGTGCCCCCTGCCCTGCCTCAGTATGTGCCAATACCCCCGGGTCATTATAATAACCCGCTGGAGAAAATGGTCGCTGCGGCAGCACGGCTGGCAGCTCTCCCAGTTGATGGCGACTCTCCGACGGCTATTGAAACCCGCCGGGTTAGGGAACTCCTTCAGACAACACTGGCGCAGCAAGAGGCGTATTCCTACAGCCGGGACAGGGTCCACTCGACCCCTCGTCCAGGCCAGAGCCGGAGTTACAGCAGACACATGGTCTCAGCGACCGGCTCAAGTAACGTCCGACGCCATGACCCGCCTCCTGGCCATGGCCCGGCTTATAATGGAGCCTTTGACGCAGCAGACCAGGACAAAGCGCGGCAAGAGGCGGAGCAAGTGCCTCAATTGACGGCTTACCAGACGCCCCGGCTTATCCGACGACTTCCGTCGACGTGGGTATCCCTACCAGGACCGGGGGTGTCCCTTGTTTAGTGCCAGCTATCCGTAATGAACGTCTACCTAAGGACTTCAAGGGACCTAGGAAGGTGCCTAATTACACAGCTGACTTACAGCCCGCAGCCTGGATCGAGAGTTATGAGATGGCTATGGAGCTACTGGAGGTCAGTGAGGCGGCCATGGCGAAGTATTTCACCATGATGTTAGATGGGACTGCCCGCACTTGGTTGAAAGGGCTACCACCGAATTCCATTGGGTCTTGGGCTGAGCTGAAAGCCCGGTTCATCCAAAACTTCGAAGATACCTATAGGCAGTCTATGTCAATTGTGGATTTGACTAACTGTAAGCAGCAGGAGGGTGAGTCTACGACACATTGCGTTCGCCGGGTTAAGGAGATCATACACTCGTCAGATAAGATGGATGCCGGCTCAGCGGTTTTAATGCTGGAGCAGAATTGTCGTTTTGTGCCCCTGAAGATGAAACTCGGGCGGCTTAAGCGCGACTGCAGTGATATGGGTACACTGATGGCGGCTCTTGTCAAGTACGCCGATTCTGATGGTACCAAGGATCCCCCTTCAGATGATGAAAGGACAGGGAAGGGAAAGAAGAACGACAATGGCAAGGGTCCTCAGTTTAACCCGGGGAACCAAGGAGGAGGCAAGCGCAAGGCCGATGGCAGCCTAGAGTTTGTAGCCAACGCCATCTCACAAGGTAATAACCAGCGACGCAAGGGGAGGCCCCCTCCCCGAGGCGGCAGGTCAGGTCCGACGCTGGAGCAGCTGTTGAATGAACCTTGTCCAAGGCATGGCTCTAGAGAGAAGCCAACGACTCATCTGTGGAAGGATTGTGCAATCATGAAGGCTTTTAAGAATTACAATGGCCCGGGCGGCGGCTCAGGCGCAGACGGCTTTCATGGCCCGGGCGGCGGCTCAAATTCCGGTCCACAGATTGGTCAAGGGGGCTTTAATCAGCAGTCTGGCCAGGGTCATCAACAGCAGCAGGGGGTTATCAGACCAATCCAAAGCAGCTTAGCGGTGGACAGTATCATGTGTTTACCACTAGTCTGTGCAAGGGAGATCAGAAGCTTCACAAGAGGGCTGTGAAAGCTGTGGAGCCGGCGGTTCCACGCTATTTGCGGTGGTCTGAGCAGCCTATAGTGTCAAGTAGGGAGGATCACCCTCCCCGGGTGGATAACCCGGGCCACTTGGCCTTAGTGGTGGCTCCTCAAGTGGGAGGATATAAGTTCACAAAGGTGCTCATGGATGGAGGCAGCAGCATCAACATCCTCTATTATGAGACTTTTCGCCGTATGGGGTTGGTTGATAAGAACCTCAGCCAGTCAAACACTATCTTCCATGGTGTGGTACCTGGTAAGTCGGCTTATCCAGTCGGCAAGATCGAATTGGAAGTGGCCTTTGGTGATGAGAACAACTACAGGGTGGAGAAATTGACCTTTGAGGTGGTCAAGATAAGAAGTCCATACCATGCTATATTTGGACGGCCGGCTTACGCCAAGTTCATGGCGCGGCCGTGTTATGTGTACTTACAGCTCAAGATGCCGGAACACAATGGGACCGTTACGGTTCACGGCAGCCGGAAAGTGGCTCTGGAGTGTGAGGAAGGCGATGCGGCTTATGCAGAATCTGTTTGTGCTGCAGAGGAGTTGAAGTTTTACAAAGACAATGTTGACCCAACAGATATGACCCTTCTAAAAAAGCCAACCACAGAACAAGAGCCGGCAATGAAATTTAAATCGGCTGATGAAACTAAACTTGTTGATTTTGTTCCAGGTGACTCATCTCAGCAGTTTAGCATCAGTGCAAATCTGGATCCAAAATAGGAAAGCGCGCTCATCGAGTTCATCCGTGAGCACAGGGACATCTTCGCATGGAAACCTTCTGACATGCCAGGTGTACCTAGAGAACTCGCTGAGCATACTCTCAATGTTGATCCGAAATTCAAGCCGGTCAGGCAGTTCCTTCAGCGGTTTAATGAAGAGAGGCGGAAAGCTATTGGTGAAGAGGTGGCCCGGCTCTTGGCGGCCGGGTTTATCGTTGAAGTCTTCCACCCAGAGTGGTTAGCTAACCCGATGCTCGTACTCAAGAAGAACGGCACTTGGCGGATGTGTATGGATTACACGGACTTAAACAAGGCGTGTCCGGCTGATCGTTTTGCCCTCCCCCGTATTGATCAAATCATTGATGCTACGGCAGGTTGTGCACGCTTAAGTTTCTTGGATGCTTATTCCGGTTATCATCAGATCAAGATGGCAGTTAAGGACCAGGAGAAGACGGCGTTCATCACTCCCTTCGGAGCCTTCTGCTATGTGTCTATGCCCTTTGGACTCAAGTGAGCACAGGCGACTTACCAGCGTTGTGTACAGAACTGTCTTCATAGACAGATTGGGCGCAATGTTCACGCTTTTGTGGACGATATTGTGGTTAAATCCAGGAAGGAGAAGATCAAGGCCATCACCTCCCTGGCTAAGCCGGCGTGTATCAATGACGTTCCGCGTTTGGTGGGTCGCATCGCTGCTTTAAGCCGGTTTATAAGCCGTTTGGGTGAGAAGGCCATGCCATTATATCAGTTGATGAAGAAAACTGATAACTTTGTCTGGAATGATGCAGCTAATACCGCTTTGGAGGATTTGAAGAAGCAGCTGGCAGAGCCCCCAGTCCTTGCTGCTCCGGTTGATAAGGAGCCCTTATTACTGTATGTGGCGGCAAACGCACGAGCCGTCAGTGTGGCTATTGTGGTGGAGCGCAAGGAGGAGGGTAAGGAGCATCCGGTTCAGCGGCCGGTTTATTATGTCAGCGAAGTGCTCATTGAGTCCAAGCAGCGGTATCCGCATTGGCAGAAGCTTGTGTATGGTGTGTTCATGGCGAGCCGGAAACTTAAGCATTATTTTCAGGGTCATCCCATCACTGTGGTCAGTTCTGCCCCTCTTGGTGATATCATTCAAAACAGAGAGGCCACAGGGAGAATTGCTAAGTGGGCTATAGAACTTGGACCTCATTGTCTCAAATATGTGCCACGCACTGCTGTTAAATCTCAGGCATTGGTGGATTTCATCAATGATTGGACAGAGTCACAAGTGCCCGAGCAAAAGCCGGATAACACGTATTGGACTATTCACTTCGATGGGTCCAGGCAGTTGGAGGGCTCGGGGGCTGGCGTTGTATTGGCTTCCCCTAAAGGTGACAAGTTCCATTATGTGCTACAGTTGATGTTTCCTTGCACTAACAATGCGGCTGAGTACGAGGCCTTGCTCCACGGTCTTCGGATGGCTAAGGAGATGAGCTTGAGCCGGGTAAGGTGCTTCGGTGACTCAGACTTGGTAGCTCAACAACTATCAGGCAAGTGGGACTCTAAGGACCCTCTCATGGCGGCTTACCGCCAAGAAGTTGATGCCATTGCTGGGCACTTTCAAGGCTACCAAGTAGAGCACATTGATCGCAGGAAAAATGAGGCGGCTGATGCTCTAAGCCGGCTAGGCTCTCAGCGAAAGCCGGTGCCGCCTAACACTTTTCTGGACGTCCTGTATAGCCCTTCGGTTAAGTTGCCTACGGAGGAAGACTTGGCTGTCCCTGACCCGGAGGCACGACTGGTGGCGGCTCTCCATATCATACCAGACTGGACAATGCCATATCTGGCTTATATGACCCGGGGCGAGTAGCCTGAAGATGAAACTTTGGCCAGGCAAATAACCCGGCGGGCTAAGTCAATGATTGTTATCGATGGCGAGTTGCATCATCGCAGTGTTACAGGAGCATTTCAGCATTGTGTCTCCCCTGAGGAAGGTCAGGAGATCTTGCGTGAGATCCATGAAGGGGATTGTGGCCATCACGCCGACTCAAAGTCCCTTGTGGCCAAGGCTTTCCGTCATGGTTTTTATTGGTTGACGGCTCATGCTGATGCAGAGGACTTGGTCAGTAAATGTGATGGTTGCCAGAGGTTCTCACGACGGGCTCATGTGCCGGCTCAGGAGCCGAGGATGATCCCAATCACTTGGCCCTTTGCGGTCTGGGGGCTTGATATGGTTGGGCCTTTTAAAAGGTCCAAGGATAAGAAGACCCACCTCTTGGTGGCAGTTGACAAATTCACAAAGTGGGTGGAAGCTGAGCCAGTTAGCAAGTGCGATGCAGCCACGGCGGTTCAGTTTATGAAAAAGGGTGATTTTTTGCTTTGGCTTTCCGCACAACATTATAACTGACAATGGCACCAATCTCTCCAAAGGCGCCATGGAAGAGTTTTGCCAACGCGAGCATATCCGACTTGATGTTTCCTCAGTGGCTCATCCTCAATCCAATGGTCAAGCTGAGAGAGCTAACCAGGAGATTCTGAAAGGTATCAAGCCCCGGCTTTTGGTCCCTTTGCAACGTTGGGTGGAGGAGTTGCCCTCCGTGTTATGGAGCATCAACACTACTCCTAACAGGTCTACAGGCTTCACACCTTTCTTCATGGTTTATGGAGCAGAAGCAGTCCTCCCCAGTGACATCCGTCATGACTCACCTCGAGTGGCGGCTTACGTTGAGGCGGATAATGAACAGGCGCGCCAAGATGCTCTTGACTTTTTGGACGAGCAGCGTGATGTGGCAGCAGCTCGTTCAGCGATTTACGAACAAGACCTGCGCCGGTATCATAGCCGCCGGGTTAAATCCCGGATCTTCCAGGAAGGCGATCTCGTGCTCCGGCTCATCCAGGATCAAACAGATGCACACAAGTTATCCCCGCCTTGGGAAGGGCCCTTTGTGGTCAGCAAGCACTTGCACAACGGGTCATATTACCTCATTGACATTCGGGAGCACAAAGATTCACGTAAGTCGGAGGAAGAGACCCGTCGGCCGTGGAACATAGCTTAGCTCCGGCCTTACTACACCTGAACCATTGGCTCTCCTGGTGTACATATTTGTCTCAGCCATGTATATATTATGATAAGCAATAAAGCAGGACCTCTGTCCTT
Source organism: Triticum aestivum (assembly GCF_018294505.1). Lineage (NCBI taxonomy): Eukaryota > Viridiplantae > Streptophyta > Magnoliopsida > Poales > Poaceae > Triticum > Triticum aestivum. The sequence continues at coordinate 522,145,186 of NC_057802.1, forward strand.
TTTTCTCGTCCAAAATATGCACGTGTTGTTCTTATTGCAAGATTACATGATGACTTAAAGGAGGATCCGGCTTATGATCGTATTCGAATCTAGCCGTAAGTAGTAAAGTCACTTGGGGGCTTCCTGTTCAAACATGAGTCGTATTCGAACCAAAGAGAACATAGCTGTCGATACCCATTTGATTGGCAAAGTGCCGAGCTCATTGGGAGGTTACCTTTGGTCATATTTGAATCATAGTTTAACCCCTCTGAGAACCGACGTGGATCGTATTCGAATCAGCGTCGTTAAACAATTCTTAAAATCACTTGGGGGCTTCCTGTTCAAACATGGGTCGTATTCGAACCAAAGAGAACATAGCTGTCGGTACCCTCTTGATTGGCATCGCCACACCCACTAGGGGCTATATGATCGTATCCGAATCTTAGCTTAACCCCTTTGGGCCTGGTCTCTGGTCGTATTCGAGCCGGAAGCCCATAAGTTCTTCTGCTTTTTAACAAGTTTACTCTGATTATGTCAAGGTGTGTACGGCCGGGTCTCACTTTGCCGGCTTAACTTTGGTTTACAATGTTAGTTGAACACCATGGGTGTCATTAAGGCAAGTAAATCGGAGTTAAGGTACCAACCTTGTTACCCGGGTTATCTAAACCGGAAGTATGCTTACAGGCTGCTAAGTGTGTTATCACGGCTGTATTCAGGATACTATTGAAGACAAGTCTTTTTCGATTCATATTCCGGGTTATCTAAAATTTATGATTCTTGTTGAGGATATAGACCTGGGGGTCACCCGCCAGGAGGGCCGGGTTACTCCAAGGATCATTACCAGAAGCCCGGAGCTAAGTTTCAGGGTAATGGGCTAGAGATGGGCTGAGACCCGGATATGGCTTAAAGCCCGTAGTTACAATCATTGTTATAGTAGACTTGTAGTGTAAGGCAAGTATTGTTTTAGAGCCCGAGCCGGACACTCTTATGAGCCGGCCGGGACTCTAAGGGCTGCTGGGCGTCAGCCTCCCTATATAAAGGGACGACCCGGGAGCGGTTTTGGGGCGACAACAATCTCTCCGAGAGCCGGGATAAGTGTTTAGCTCCCTGGCGATCGTAACCCTAATCAATAACACCTCGAACTGGACGTAGGCTTTTACCTTCACCGTAAGGGGCCGAACCAGTATAAACCCTCGTGTTCCTTGTCCCGCATAACCCCTTCAAGCTTCCTAGTTGCGATGGCTCCACGACTAAGTCCTAGCCCAAGGACATCTGCCGTGACAATTCCACGACAATTCTCAAGACGGTAAGACGCCCCGAGACTTGTGATTTGCCTTTCTATGCAGGATAATTAAAGGCACCTCTTTGAGGTTAAGAAAAACAAAGGATTGATTATGACCCGGAGAAATATCAAAGAGACAACTTCAAAAGACTTTCGCATTCAATACGTGCGCGATGGCACGGCAGAGATGAACTGTTGCACCTACTCTACTACAAAACTCATCAAGTCTAAAAAGGGTGGAGCATTGTTTGGTAAACCACCAGCCGAGTTATGATGCCCGCTGAGCTGAAGTCTCCGGCTCGTTCCTATCCTCTCCCCCGGCTGATCCCAAGACCTGGAAGGTTGATGACTTCCAGTCGATGCCGCTGAGAGCTTCGAATTGGGCTTCCTCGTCAATTAACCCGGCCGGGTCAATCTCCGGGGCGAAGGTGTGCTGACGAGCCGGCGATATCAAGTTGAGGGCTTCATAGCGAGGGGTTGGAATCCTCTGATTCTCCGCGTCATAACCCGGCTGGTACTTGGTCAGGTCTGTGTCGTTCCCGATAAGGGTGGCCACCGGGCGTACCGCCTTCACGCAAGCTGCGAAATCCTTCTGATCGAAAGCTGAGCCGTCTTCCTTCAGGCTTGGATAGCCAAGGGCGATGTCCACCAGGTCTAACTCCGGCAGGAATGCCTTGGCCCGGCTCAGCGCGGCGATCGCTCCGGCTCTCGCAGAAGCCCGTCACAGCACTTGGATCCGTTGAGGCAGAACGGCGAGCCGGCGCAGGACTTCTGCCAAGTGAGTCGGCACCTCGTTGGATAGGGCCACCACAGCTAAGGCACGCTGTGACCCGGTGTAGAGCTGTTCCACCAGGGTATACACGGCCTTTAGCTTGGTGACCACACTCTAGTTGAGGTTGGCACTTCTGGGACCTGTTTAACAGAATCAGATAAGCCGGCGACAAGGATGAATCATGAGATATAAACATTCTAAACTTGATGAAAGCCGGTGAGGCGACTTACCGAAGATGGCGGCCACCATTTGGGAAACCTGGCACTTTAGGCCGGAGAGCTCGGCTGTCTTCTCGGAGAGAGCCTTCTCCGCCTGTTCCGCCCGGGTCACCAGTGCGGCCTTCTCTTCGGCCCAGGCTTTCCGCTCAGCATCAAATTCTGTCTTCAGCTTCTCTTGAGCGGCGATGCTGGATACAAACTTGGCGTTTGCCTTCCGGGTCTCCATCTCCTGCGTCTTCTGCCGGCTCTTGAGATCCGCAAGGTCCGCCTCTAGCTTCTTGCCAACAGCCTGCGTACATTTCCAGGTTATTAACAGTCATTATATAAGTCCCAAGCGTTTTCAAAGCAAAGACACTTGGCACTTGGGGGCTAATGCATATTGAACGTATCTATTTACATACTGCCGGCTCAATTGAGTAAGCCGGAACCTAAGTCTACAACATATTCAATCATAAGTCATCGACTTGGGGGCTATCATGGCAAAGGTAACTATGCAGTAAGAGGACAACAGAATGATACCTCAGATTTTTGCTGGATCTGGTTCACCATGGCGACCTCTGCGTCCCGACTCTTGTGCACTTGGCTGATGTAGCCAGAGACGAGCTCTCCAATGCTCACGTTGGTGTAGTCGGAGAGGTCCAGGTTCACCCGGTGGGGCAGCAGCAGCTCCCCCTTAGCGGAGCACTTGGCCAGCACGGTAGGTCTCCCCGGCTCAACGAACTCCGTCCGGGTGATTACCACCTCCGGGTCGTCTGCTGGTGGAGCCGAGCTGGAGGCCTCCGGGTTAACAGAAGCTTCGGTCGTTGCCTTGGTAGTCGGGGCAGTGGCCTCAGGTGCCGTGTCCATTGGAGTGGTGGCTTCGGGGGCGGAGGCAGCTGGCGGTTCTTGAGCCGTCACCTCCGGTTCAGGTAAATCCGGCACTCCGGCTGACTTGATCTTCTTCGCTCTCTTGGTGAGCTTTGCGTGGGCACTGAAAGGACAGAAACATTCAGCACAAAGAAAATAAGTACAGACAAGTATACTATGAGATGGTTGTCATTACCCGGGCGCGGTCTTGAAAGTCAGAAGACTCGACTGCATAGAGTCGCCCGAAGAAGGGGAGGTCTCCTGATAATTGGAGTCAGAAGAATTGAGTGGCTGACGGATAACACCCGCCAACGGATGAAAAGGGTACAAGTGGGAAAAAACCTCAGTTCGGCGCTTCCTTGTTGCGTCGGGTAACCCGGCGGAGAGGTCGGTGTCCTTGTTGGTCCGGGTGTGACGCCAGCTTTCATGAACCTGTTGCTTGAAAATAAATTGAGGGTCTTGATAAGCTAAAGGATGTGAAAAGCTTACTTTCCGGGTTACCCTTCGGACTTTCAGCTGTGGCAAGGGCTCCGAGTTGGAGGAAAGTGACATTACCTCTTCAACCACCGGGTTACTGGCGCCGGTGTCATCCTGTCAATGAGCAAGTGTTGATAAGGCGGACAGCAACAAACAACAAATGCAGCAAGGACTTAAAGGCTTAGGGGTTACCTCTGACTCGGAGCTGTCGCTTAATTGCATTAGCTCCGAAGCTGTAGGCCTGCTTCCTTTCTTGCGAGGGGCGGCTTTCTTGGCAGCTTTCTTCGCCTTCCTGGCCTTCTTGGCCGCCTCATGGTCGTATTTGACCCGCCAGAACTTATCATCAGCCTGAAAAATACAATGATGCATTCTTAAAACGGTTCAGATGAAGGTTATATGTAGAAGAAGATAAAAAGTTAAAGTCAGCGACTTACCGCTGGGGCTGGGTTGGTCTTGCAGAAGGGGGCTAACCCGGTCCTTCCGCAGTCTGCCAGGCTCTCGTTTAAAAGAGCCTTGGACATCTCTTCTGCAACGTCTTCTGGAAGATCATTGCGGCTGTGTCTCTGAGGGTCATCGTTTCGTCCTGTGTACTCACACATTAAGCCGGGGCGGCGGCTCAATGGGATCACCCGCCATGAGATCCAGACCCGGACCAGGTCGATTCCGTTCAGACCATTGCCCAGGAGAGCCTTGATCTTGTTGATAGTGGGGAGCAGAGGCTGGCGCTCCGCTTGAGTCAGCTTGTCCGACAGTGGGTGAGTCGGCTCCAGACGTGTTGGGCGAAAGCCGGGCAGCGGGCTTTCATCAGCCGGGGATGTATCTTGGCAGTAGAACCAAGTCATGTTCCAGTCCTTTGGGTGGCTCGGCGGCTCTGCGTAAGGGAAAAGGCAGTCCCTACGACACTGGATGGAGATACCACCTAATTCCAGACTTGGCCCATTGGCGCACTCATTCTGGCGGTTTAAGTAAAAAAGCTCTCTGAAGAGCAGCAGACTAGGTTCTTCTCCAAGGTAAACCTCACAGAAGACTTGGAAATTGCAGATGTTGGACACTGAGTTGGGTCCTATATCTTGAGGCCGCAAGTCGAAGAATTTTAGCACGTCCCTAAAAAACTTTGAGCCGGGCGGTGCGAAGCCCCGGCTCATGTGATCCGCAAAAATCACTACCTCCCCATCCTTTGGCTGTGGCCTCTCTTCTGACGGGTCAGGGGCACGGTAGGACATGAGGTCTTTCTTGGGCAGATATCCCGACTTAACAAAATCAGCTAGGGTCTCGTTGGTGACGTTGGACCTCATCCAGTTGCAAGTAATGGGAGCTTTGGGAGGCATGGTGAAAGTCGGCAGTCTATGACAAGAAGGAGAAAAACGTCCGGGTTAATTATGAGCCGGAGGAGATCTACAGTTCAAAACTAAGGTGGCGGCTTATGAAGGGGACTAATGGTATATACCTAGATAGAGCGGGTTATTTAAGCCGCAGGGGGCGTTCAGAATAAATTAATTATCTACAGCTTTATCACAGCTAAGCCGGAGGATTCTACGAAGCATGGTTTTCTTTAAGCCGGAAGATTCTACGGCGCGTGGTTTCTTTAAACCGGAATTGTAAACCGCCAAGATTCAATGATTGCAGTTTTTTACTAAGTGTGGTAAAACAGGTTTCACATATTGCAGTAACTTTTTTGGATCAAAATGGTCGGGAAGAGAAAAAATTTCTAGACCTAGAAACAGAAGTGAGGGAGTTCTTGGGCTTGAACAAAGTTCCTATGCAGTAAAAGGAGAGCTGCTTGCGTGTAAAATGGGCACTAAACAACCACCGCACTGGTTCTATGCAGGTCTAGGATCAAACAGGGGCAGTAACTATGAGAACTACCGAAACTTGCGGGCAATGGCGACGAACACGAAGAACGCGGTTGAACCCTACTGCAGATCTGTTCTACGGGGTAGTGAGGACTTACCAGAGCTGAAAAGGTGCGGTGGTCGCCGCCGTTTGTCTGGTCCGAGTCAGGGTGATGCAGCGGCCAAGGTTGACGAAGACCAGAGGCGAGGCAACGGCGGCGGAGTGCGAGCTCAGGCAGAGAGGCAGTGGCGCGAGGAGCAAGAAGGGTAGCAGAGAAGCCCGTCGGGCCGGCCTATTTATAAGGCGAGCTCGTAAAGTGGGCGCCAGAATCAAGGAGACCATGGCGTGGTTATCTCCCCTCACAACTCCTCGATTTTCGGGATGACAGTAAAGGAAAAGATCCGTTGTGGATCTGGCGGGTAAAAAACGGGCGTAATGGACGATGACGTCACGGCGGATTATCCGGAGTCCACAGGATGACGTCACGCCGGGTTATGGCCTTCACACGAATGGTAAGCCAGAGATTTTTTCTGTCGGATGGATTGAAGATTGACATGAGCCGGCTCAAATCAATCTGGGGCCTAATGTTGAGGATATAGACCTTAGAGTTACCCGCCAGGAGGGGCCGGGTTATTCATATGGTCGTTGCCAGAAGCCCGGAGCCAAGCTTGAAGACGATGGGTCAGAGATGTGGCTTAAGGCCCGTAGTTACAATCATTATTATGGTAGAACTTGTAGTGTAAGGCAAGTATAGTTGAGAGTCCGAGCCGGACACTCTTATGAGCCGGCCGGGACTCTGAGGGCTGCTGGGCGTCAGCCTCCCTATATAAAGGGACGACCCGGCAGCGGTTTAAGGACAAGAACAATCTCATCGAAAGCCGGGATAGCAGTTTAGCTCCCTGGCGATCGTAACCCTAATCAATACCACCTCAAACTAGACGTAGGCTTTTACCTTCACCGTAAGGGGCCGAACCAGTATAAACCCTCGTGTTCCTTGTCCCGTATTAACCCCTTCAAGCTTCCTAGTTGCGATGGCTCCACGACTAAGTCCTAGCTCGAGGACATCTGCCGTGACAATTCCACGACACTCTCGACCAACCAGAGGGCGCCACGTCAGCTCCGCCGGCGATCTCTCTCTCCTCCGCGCCGCGGCCCGCCAGGCCCGCCGCCGGCCCCCGCGGGCCCAGATCCCGCGCGCGCGCCCGCCTCCTCACCCGTCGGGCCCTGCGCCGCCATCGCCCTCGCCGCCGTCCGCCGGCAGCCCGAGCTCCGCTAGCCGCCGCCGTCATCCGCCCTCGCCACCGTGGCTCCTCGTCGCCGGCCCCAACCGTCCTCTGCCGCGCCGCCGCCTCCTCCTCTCCACGTCGCCGGCCGCCGTCTCCCCCCCGATCTCCGGTCGGCCCGAGCTCGAGCAGCTTTTCTCCGGCAAGCAACCACCAGATCCCGATGCAAAATCGCTGGAGGTTGACTTTTCCCGTATCCCAAAATTCTCCAAGTCATTTTATTTTACAGTATGTGCCCATGTTCATAGCATCGTAACTCTCTGCATATAGCTCCGTTTCACGCGTGTGATATATCGGAATGTTCGCCTCGTGATGCTCTAAATTTTGTTCCATTGCACCATGTTCATTTGAGTTCATCTTGAGGCCCAAATCTCTGGTGCAAGAGTGCCACTTGCTGTTATCTGCTGTTACTTAGCAGAACTTGGTGATTTGTTATTTTTGTTGCTTTTAATCTGTGCATCTCATGGGTATGAGCTCTACATGTGTTTTGTTGTATGCCATGCCATGTTTCCAGTGGTGTATGCCATATATTTTTGTGATCTATGTGGTGACTAGAACAAGCATGCAAACTAGGCCCCGTAATGTTTCTGATTTCAGAGACGGTAATTTCTCTTTCTCCGAGTCTTTGTCTGCTGTTATTTTGTTGCCATGTAAACTTGATGCTACGGAGAGATCCATGCATATTTTGGAGATGTTCAGTAAGGTTGTTTTGTAGATATTGTTGTAATTGATCCATTCCTGCCCTTGTTTGCATTTATGGAGTGCCATAGCATGACCCAATATTGCTCTACTTTTGCTATTAAATATTTCTGGCAGATTCTTAACATGATATTCAATTTTGCCAAGCTTGTTGTAGTTGATTCATTCATGCTATGTACTTGCTTCTTGCCATGGATAGCTTTATAAACATGCCATCTTGCTGTAGGTATGCTTGTTTTGTCAAGCATTGCTTTGTGGTGAGTGCATCAAGCTCACCAAGATGCCTTCATATTATTGTTTCTGCCATGCTCTGTTTTCTGCTAAGTCTGAAACCTGTTAACGAAACTTGCTATGTTTACATGGTTGCCATCATATCTTCTGGGCCTTTTTGTCTTATGGTCAGTAAGGGCATTTTGTCATATGCATTTAGTAGAATACTTTCATGCCTTGTTTTGCCATGTTAAGTTCCTGTAGCATGTTGATTTCGTGCTCTGAACATTGCTACCTGATGCTGTTTTCTGCCATGTCCAGTAATTTCTGTGAACCTGTTATCTTTTGTACTTTTGCCATGCTTGTTTGAGCTTGTTATGTTGTGAACTAGCCGTAGCTCAGTGTTCATATTTTGCGAAGCATCTCCTGTAGATTACTGCGATATGCTTTGTTGCTATGTTGGGGTGCTGTAGCATTGTTACTTGTTGCATTCTAAGTGCTATCATGCTGTTAATTGCAGATTCGTGTCATTTTTGTTTTGCTTGCCATTTGCAAACCGTAGATCCGTTTCCGGTGATCTTTATATCGATTTCAACCGAAATCATCTCATCTTTCCAGTGGCATGCTTGGTTTGTCAAGTTACTACCTTGTTCATCATTTTTCGTCCGAAGCACGCACGTGCATCGCATATCATATCTTGCATATCTTTCATGTTCTGCACCATGTTGTTTGTGCTTTTCCCGTGATTGATTGTGGTTCCATTGCTTGTGTTCTTGTCATGGGTAGAGCCGGGAGACGAGTTTGTGAACGAGGAACCTGTTGAGTACGCTTACGAGGATCAAGCTTTCGACAACTCTGAGAACCTTGCAGGCAAGATGACCACCGCTCGAAATCACTTCTATCTTTGCTTTGCTAGTTGTTCGTTCTATTGCCATGCTGCGCTACCTACCACTTGCTATATCATGCCGCCCATATTGCCATGTCAGCCTCTAACCAGCCTTTCCTAGCAAACCGTTGTTTGGCTAAGTTACCGCTTTTGCTCAGCCCTTCTTATAGCGTTGCTAGTTGCAGGTGAAGTTGAAGTTGGTTCCATGTTGGAACATGGATATTGTTGAGGATATAACCATTAGCATCACCCGCCCAGGAGGGGCCGGGTTACGTTATAATGATCATCACGTGAAGCCCAGTACCAGGCTAGAGGATGGCGGATCAATAGTGGGCTTAAGACCCGGAGGCGGCTTAAGGCTCGTAGTGATCAACCGCAGGTATGGCAAGACTTGTAATGTAAGGCAAGATTAGTTAAGAGTCCGAGCCGGATACTGTTATAAGCCGGCCGGGACTCTGAGAGCCGCGGGGCGTCAACCTCTCTATATAAAGGGATGACCAGGCGGCGGTTCAGGGAGAGAGAACAGATCGAGAGCCGGGGATAGCGATTTAGCCCCCTGGTCATCGAAACCCTAAGTAATACCACCTCAACTGGACGTAGGCTTTTACCTTCACCATAAGGGGCCGAACCAGTATAACCCTCGTGTTCCTTGTCCCGTTTAACCCCTTTAAGCTTCCTAGCGGCGATGGCTCCACGACTAAGTCCTTGCACGAGGACATCTGCCGTGACAATTCCACGACAGTTGGCGCCCACCGTGGGGCTGGCGCACGGTGGATTTGAGTTCTTGAAGGGCATCTTCGAAGGGCTCAAGGGATACGCTGTGTGCCGGATGACCAAGAGTCGTCGCGGCAAGCTCTACATCGACGATGCAAATTGGGGCCCCGACGCCGGCTCAATTGAGTACGGGTACCGGGTCCCCTTCGGCGGAATCCATGTCTTTATTGGCAAGATTGGTGAGCCGGGCCCTGAGCCGGACCTCTGCGCCGATCTCATCGAGACGGCTCAGCGTGCACGACCCGCCCGGACTTTGCCTGCCTTGAAGCGTGCTTTCGTGGGATGCGTCCATGGAGAGCTCTCTGAAGGATCTGGATCTGGTGATGAGACGGCCGCCCGCTCTGACGGCGAGTCGTCCACGGATGAGTCAAACTCGTTGTATCAACTTCAAGATGGCAGGCTCAGGGGTTGTTCCGATGGCGACAGTATTCCGGACCCCTTTGAGCCGCCGAGCCGGGTTGGAATCTTCATGGCTGGCGCACAACCTGTTCAAAACCCCACCGCGGGGGCAGGAAGCCCTGTGCCCTCGCCGGCTCAGGTGCTGATGGATCTCACAGACAAGATGACGGCCTGTTGACCGCTACGGTTGCCCCGGCGGATCAAGCTCAGCATGACGCGGAGGTGGCACAGTTAAAGTTGGATCTAGCAAAAGCCAAGGAGGATCTGGCGGCGGAAGGGATCAGGATGGCTGCAGAGAGGGCGGCTCTCGACGCCCAGACTCAGCTGATTCAGGCACAGTCTTTCCGGCTCACGATGGATCAAACGCGTCCAATGAGGTCATGAGAAGGAGGCATCAAAAGGCCCAATCTCGACTCCCTCCGGTTTACGATCCTCGAAACCTCTTCAACACGCCTGGTGCAGGGCCTAGTAACCCGCCAGAGATCACGGCGCCCGGGGCTGGAATGCCAATTCAGCCCCAAGTAATGGGGCCTCCCCGGGTGAACGCTACCCCGCCTCAGTACGTGCCAATACCACCGGGTCCTTATGCCAACCCGTTGGAAAACATGGTCGCCGCGGCGGCGCGACTGGCGGCTCTCCCAATTGAGGGCGACTCTCCGACGGCGGTTGAAACCCGCCGGGTCAGAGAGCTTCTTCAGACGGCTCTGGCGCAACAGGAGGCATATTCATATTGCCGGGACAGGATTCATTCAACCCCTCGTCCAGGCCGGAGCCCGAGTTATAGCAGGCATATGGTCTCAGCGACCGGCTCTAGCAACGTCCGACACCATGATTTGCCTCCAGGCCACGGTTCGGTTCAGGATGGAGCTTTTAACGTGGTAGACCAAGACAGAGCACGACGAGAGGCGGAGTAGGCGGCTCAGTTAACGGCTTACCAGCCACTCCCGGCTTATCCGACGGCTTCCATCGACGCGGGTATACCTACGAGGACTGGAGGTGTTCCTTGTCTGGTGTCGGCTCTCCGCAATGAACGTCTGCCCAAGGATTTCAAAGGGCCTAGGAAGGTGCCTAATTACACGGCTGATTTACAACCCGGAGCATGGATCGAGAGTTACGAGATGGCTATGGAGTTGCTGGAGGTCAGTGAAGCAGCAATGCAAAAGTACTTCACCATGATGTTAGATGGGACTGCCCGCACTTGGTTGAAAGGGCTGCCACCGAATTCTATCGGGTCTTGGGCTAAGCTAAAAGCCCAGTTCATCCAAAACTTCAAAGATACCTATAGGCAGTCTATGTCAATTGTGGATTTGACTAACTGTAAGCAGCAGGAGGGTGAGTCTACAACCCATTGGGTTCGCCGGGTCAAAGAGATAATACATTCATCTGATAATATGGATGCCGGCTCTGCAGTCTTAATGTTAGAGCAGAATTGTCGCTTTGCGCCCCTGAAGATGAAGCTCGGGCGGCTCAAGCGCGATTGCAATGATATGGGTACGCTGATGGCGGCTCTGGTTAAGTACGCCGACTCTGATAGTACCAAGGATCCCGCGTCGGATGATGAAAGGACAGGGAAGGGAAAACGGAATGGCAATGGCAAGGGCCCCCAGCATAACCCGGCGAACCAGGGAGGTAACAAGCGTAAGGCTGATGGCAGTATGGAGTTTGTGGCCAACGCCAGTTCACAGGGTAACAACCACCGGCGCAAGGGGAGACCACCTCCCCGCGCCGGCGGGTCAGGCCCGACGCTTGAGCAGTTGTTGAATGAGCCTTGTCCAAGGCATGGCTCTAGGGAAAAGCCGGCCACTCATCTGTGGAAGGACTGCGCAATCATGAAGGCCTTTAAAAATTCCAATGCTTTCAATGGCAACAGTGGCCCGGGCGGCGGCTCAGGCGCTGGCGGCTTTCATGGCCCGGGCGGCGGTTCAAATTCCAATTCTCAGAATGTTCAAGGGGGCTTTAATCAGCAGTCCGGCCAGGGTCATCAGCAGCAGCAGCAGGGGGGATACCAGACCAATCCAAAGCAGCTCAATGGTGGACAGTATCATGTGTTTACCACCAGTCTGTGCAAGCGAGATCAGAAGCTTCATAAAAGGGCTGTGAATGCTGTTGAGCCGGCGGTTCCACGCTATTTAAGATGGTCTGAGCAGCCTATTGTGTGGAGTAGGGAAGATCACCCTCCCCGGGTTGATAATCCGGGTCACCTGGCCCTGGTGGTGGCTCCTCAGGTGGGGGGATATAAATTCACTAAAGTGCTCATGGACGGAGGCAGCAGCATCAACATCCTCTATTATGAGACCTTCCGTCGTATGGGGTTGATTGATAAGAACCTCAGCCAGTCCAATACTGTTTTCCATGGTGTGGTGCCTGGTAAGTCGGCATATCCAGTTGGTAAGATCGAGCTGGAAGTGGCTTTTGGAGATGAGTACAACTACAGGGCGGAAAAATTAACCTTTGAGGTGGTTAAGATAAGAAGTCCGTATCATGCTTTATTTGGGCGGCCGGCTTACGCCAAGTTCATGGCACGGCCGTGTTACGTGTATTTGCAGCTCAAGATGCCGGGTCACAATGGGACCATTACGGTTCATGGCAGCCGAAAGATAGCCTTGGAGTGTGAGGAAGGTGACGCGGCTTACGCAGAATCTGTTTGTGCAACAGAGGAGTTGAAGTTTTACAAGGACAATGTTGACCCGGCAGATATGACGTCTTTGAAAAAGCCGACCACGGAGCATGAGCCGGCAATGAAATTTAAGTCAGCTGATGAGACTAAACTTGTTGACTTTGTTCCAGGTGACTCATCTCAGCAGTTCAGCATCAGTGCCAATCTGGATCCGAAATAGGAAGGCGCGCTCATCGAGTTCATCCGTGAGAACAGGGACATTTTTGCATGGAAACCTTCTGACATGCCAGGTGTACCTAGAGAACTCGCTGAGCACACTCTCAATATTGATCCGAAATTTAAGCCGGTCAGGCAATTCCTTCGGCGGTTTAATGAGGAGAGGCGGAAAGCCATTGGTGAGGAGGTGGCCCGGCTCTTGGCGGCCGGGTTTATTGTTGAAGTTTTTCATCCAGAATGGTTAGCTAACCCGGTGCTCGTGCTCAAGAAGAACGGCACCTGGCGGATGTGTGTGGACTACACGGACTTAAACAAGGCTTGTCCGGCTGATCCTTTTGCTCTCCCCCGTATTGATCAAATTATTGATGCTACGGCGGGTTGTGAGCGCTTAAGTTTTTTGGATGCTTATTCTGGATACCATCAGATTAAAATGGCAGTTAAGGACCAGGAGAAGACGGCGTTCATCACTCCCTTTGGAGCCTTCTGTTATGTGTCTATGCCTTTTGGGCTCAAGAGTGCACAGGCGACTTACAGCGTTGTGTGCAGAATTGTCTTCATAACCAGATTGGGCGCAATGTTCATGCCTATGTGGATGATATCGTGGTTAAATCCAGGGAGAAGGAGACCCTGGTAGATGATCTTAGAGAAACCTTTGATAATCTCCGGGTTTACAAGATGATGCTTAACCCGGCCAAGTGTGTTTTTGGTGTTCCCGCAGGCAAGCTCTTCGGTTTTCTGGTTTCTCACAGGGGCATTGAAGCTAACCCGGAAAAGATCAAGGCAAGCACCTCTCTGGCTAAGCCGGCGTGCATAAACGACGTCCAGCGTCTGGCGGGCCGCATCGCTGCTTTGAGCCGGTTTATAAGCCGTTTGGGTGAAAAGGCCATGCCACTGTACCAGTTGATGAAGAAAACAGATGACTTTGTCTGGAATGATGCTGCTAATGCTGCTTTTGAGGATTTGAAGAGACAGCTGGCTGAGCCCCCAGTTCTTGCTGCTCCGGTTGACAAGGAGCCCTTATTACTGTATGTAGCCGCTAACACACGAGCCGTCAGTGTGGCTGTGGTGGTGGAGCGCAAGGAAGAGGGTAAGGAGTATCCGGTTCAGCGGCCGGTTTACTACGTCAGTGAAGTGCTCATTGAGTCCAAACAACGGTATCCACATTGGCAGAAGCTTGTTTACGGGGTGTTCATGGCAAGCCGGAAGCTTAAGCATTATTTCCAGGGTCACCCTATCACTGTGGTTAGTTCTGCTCCCCTAGGAGATATCATCCAAAACAGAGAAGCCACAGGAAGAGTGGCTAAGTGGGCTATAGAGCTTGGGCCTCATGGTCTGAAATATGTGCCACGCACTGCTGTCAAATCTCAAGCATTGGTGGATTTCATCAACGATTGGACAGAGCTGCAGGTGCCTGAAGAGAAACCGGATAATACATACTGGACTATTCACTTCGACGGGTCTAGGCAATTGGAGGGCTCGGGGGCTGGAGTTGTATTAACTTCCCCTCGAGGTGACAAGTTTTGTTATGTGCTACGGTTGATGTTTCCCTGTACTAACAATGCGGCTGAGTACGAGGCCTTGCTCCATGGTCTTCGGATGGCTAAGGAGATGAGCTTGAGCCGGGTAAGGTGCTTTGGCGACTCAGATTTAGTGGCTCAACAAGTGTCGGGCAAGTGGGATTCCAAGGACCCTCTCATGGCGGCTTATCGCCGCGAAGTTGATGCCATTGCTGGACACTTTCAGGGTTACCAAGTAGAGCACATCGATCGCAGGAAGAACGAGGCGGCTGATGCATTAAGCCGGCTGGGCTCTCAGCGAAAGCCGGTGCCGCCTAATACTTTCTTGGACATCTTGCATAACCCTTCTGTTAAGTTGCCTACAGAGGAAGACTTGGCTGTCCCTGACCCGGAGGCACAGTTGGTGGCGGCTCTCCACATTACCCCAGACTGGACAGTACCATACTTGGCTTACATGACCCGGGGAGAATTGCCTGAGGATGAAACTTTGGCCAGACAAATAACCCGGCGGTCTAAGTCAATGATAATTATCAATGGTGAGCTGCATCGTCGCAGTGTCACTGGAACTTTCCAGCGTTGTGTTTCCCTTGAGGAAGGTCAAGAAATTTTACGTGAGGTTCACGAGGGGGATTGTGGCCATCATGCCGGCTCAAAATCCCTCGTGGCCAAGGCTTTTCGTCATGGATTTTATTGGCTGACGGCTCATGCTGATGCGGAGGACTTGGTCAGTAAATGTGACGGTTGTCAGAGGTTCTCGCGACGGGCTCATGTGCCGGCTCAGGAGCTGAGGATGATTCCAATTACTTGGCCGTTTGCGGTTTGGGGGCTTGATATGGTTGGGCCTTTTAAAAGATCCAAGGATAAGAAGACCCACCTCTTGGTGGCGGTCGACAAGTTCACAAAGTGGGTTGAAGCAGAGCCAGTTAGTAAGTGTGACGCAGCCACAGCGGTTCATTTTATGAAAAGGGTGATATTTCGCTTTGGTTTTCCACACAGCATTATAACTGACAATGGTACCAATCTATCTAAAGGCGCCATGGAGGAGTTTTGTCAACGAGAGCATATTCGACTTGATGTTTCATCAGTGGCTCACCCTCAATCCAATGGTCAAGCTGAGAGAGCTAATCAGGAGATCTTGAAGGGCATCAAGCCCCGGCTTTTGGTCCCTTTGCAACGGACGCCGGGTTGTTGGGTGGAGGAGTTACCCTCCGTGTTATGGAGCATCAATACTACTCCTAACAGGTCTACGGGTTACACGCCTTTCTTCATGGTTTATGGAGCGGAAGCGGTCCTCCCTAGCGACATCCGTCATGACTCGCCTCGAGTGGCGGCTTATGTTGAGGCGGATAATGAGCGGGCGCGCCAAGATGCTCTTGACTTGTTGGACGAACAGCGTGATGTGGCAGCAGCTCGCTCGGCGATTTACCAACAAGACCTGCGCCGCTATCACAGCCGCCGGGTTAAGTCCAGGGTCTTCCAGGAAGGTGATCTGGTGCTCCGGCTCATCCAAGATCAAACAGATGCACACAAGTTATCCCCGCCTTGGGAAGGGCCCTTTGTGGTCAGCAAGAACTTGCACAACGGGTCATACTACCTTATCGATGTTCGGGAGCACAAAGATTCACGTAAGTCGGAGGAAGAGACCCGTCGGCCGTGGAACATAGCTCAGCTTCGGCCTTATTACACTTGAGCCACCGGCTCTCATAATGTACATATTTCTATAGCCATGTATATATTATGATAAATAATAAAGCAGGACCTCTGTCCTTTTCTCCTCCAAAGGTAAATGTGTTATTTCCATTACAACATTACATGGTCACTTGGAGGTGGGTCCGGCTTACGATCGTATCCGAATCTGGCCGTTACCAATATGATCACCTGGGGGCTTCCTGTTCAAACATAGGTCGTATTCGAACCAAAGAGAACATAGCTGTCGATACCCACTTGATTGGCAAATCGCCGAGCTCATTGGGGAGTTTTTCTTGATCATATTTGAATCATAGCTCAACCCCCTTTGGGAACCGACGTGGATCGTATTCGAATCAGCGTCGTTAAACAACTCTCAAGGTCATTTGGGGGCTTCCTGTTCACACATAGGTCGTATTCGAACCAAAGAGAACATAGCTGTCGGTACCCTCTTGATCGGCAACGCCAACGCCACTGGGGGCTATATGATCGCATTCGAATCTTAGCTTAACCCCTTTGGGACGGTTCTCTGGTCGTATTCGAATCAGAAGCCCTTAAGTTTTGATCTTTTGGTTTGCAACAAGTTGTTTTGATCATATCAACAGTGTGCAAGGGCGGTTCTTGCTCCGCCGGCTTAACTTTGATTAACAATGTTGATAGCACACAATAAGCATTATCGATGCTGGTGAACCGGAGTTGAGTTCTCAACCTCATTATTTGGGTTACATAAACCGGAAGTATACTTGAAGGCTTGTAAGTATGCTATTATGGTTACATCGAGGATATAATTGAGGGCCAGTCTTTGGTGACTTTGGTTCATATTCCGGGTTATATATAAAGTATATGACTCTCAGTGCGGTAAGCCGCCCAGAGACTTGTGATTTGTTTTCTATGCAGGACGATTAAAGATAGCTCTTTAACTTAAGGAAAGTAGATGGTCGAACATAACCCGGAGGAATATAAAGAAGCAGCTTCAATGGAGTTAAGCATTCAACACGTGCACGATGGCACGACAAAATTAAGTGTTTGTCCTACTCTATTACAAGACTCCCCGAGTCCAAAAGGTGAGGCATTGTTTTTAAGGTGTAACCATGAGCCGCCTAAAAAATCAAGGTGCTTGTTGGGTCGAAGCTTCCGGCTCATCCCTCTCCGCTCCTCCGGCTGTTCCCATGACCTGGAAGGTTGATGATTTCCAGTCAATGCCGCTCAAAGCTTCAAATTGAGCCTCATCATCAATTAACCCGGCCGGGTCAACTTCTGGGGCGAAGGTGTGCTTACGAGTCGGCGGGATCAGGCTGACTGCTTCATAGCGTGGAGTTGGGATCCTCTGATTCTCCGCGTCATAGCCCGGCTGATACTTGGTAAGATCTGTGTCATTCCCAATCATGGTAGCCACCGGGCGCACGCTTTTCACACAGGCGGCGAAGTCTTTCTGGTCGAAGGGGGTCCCGTCTTCCTTCAGGCTGGGGTATCCAAGAGCGATGTCGGCCGGGTCTAGCTCCGGGAGAAAAGCCTTGGCCCGGCTCAGAGCAGCTATAGCTCCGGCTCTTGCAGAGGCCCGTCTTAGCTCTTGGAAGCGCTGAGGAAGAACGGCAAGCCGCCTGAGTACGTCCGCCAGGTGAGTCGGAACCTCATTGGACAGAGCCACAACGGCTAAAGCACGCTGTGACCCGGTGTAGAGTTGCTCCACCAAGGTGTAAACAGCCTTCAGCTTGGTCAGAACATTCTGATTAAGGTTGGAGCTTCTGGGACCTGCATAACAAAGTCAGGTGAGCTGATGGCAATGGTGGGACTTATGAGACATAAAGAATGTAGACTTGTTAAAAGCTTGTAGAATGACTTACCGAAGATTGCGGAGACCATCTGTGACACATGGCGTTTTAAGCCGGAGAGTTCGGCGGTTCTCTCAGTCAGAGCAGCCTCCGCTTGTTCGGCCCCGCTGAACAAGGCAGTCTTCTCCTCAGCCCAAGTCTTTCTTTCTGTTTCAAATTTCTTCTTCAGTTTTTCTTGTGCAGCAACACTGAACTCAAATTTGGCATTGGCCTTCCGAGTCTTAGTTTCCTGAGTCTTCAGGCGGTTCTTCAGCTCAGAGATTTCAGATTCAAGTTTCTTGCAGGCAGCCTGTACAAATTCCTGGTTACAGTTTGAGTAATTATCATGCAACATTAAAGTCCCAAGCACTTTGAAAGCAAAGACACTTGGCACTTGGGGGCTAATGTATGCTGAAAGATTCTATTTATAATTGCCGGTTCATGAAGGTAAGCTGGAAGTTAAGTCTACAATGTATTCTATCATAAGTAATAGACTTGGGGGCAAGCATGGTAAGGAGGACTATGGAGTAAGCAAGAGAGTTGTACCTCAGATTTTTTTTGTATCTGCTTCACCATGTCAATCTCCAGGTCCCGGCTATTGTGCACTTGACCAATGTAACCAGAAACAATATCTCCAATGCTCAAGTTAGCATAGTCAGTGATCTCCAGTCTGGCCCTGCGGCGCTCCAGCAGTTCTTCTTTGGCAGAGCATCTGGCCAGCACAGTGGGTCTTCCCGGCTCAACATATTCGGTCCGGGTAATCACCACATCCAGGCCATCGGCCAGTTGAGCTGAGCTGGGAATCTCCGGGTTGTCAGAACCCGCCATGGTTTGTTCTTCAGTTGAAGCGGCGGTTTCCGGGGCTGGTGCAGATGGCGGCTCATAGGCAGAGGCGTTGGGTTCAGTTAAGTCCGGCTCTTCGACCGGTTTACTTTTCGTTGCCCTCTTGCTGAGCTTGGCTTGGGCACTGAAAGTCAAAAGGTTAGTACAAAAAACATAAATAAGATAAGCACAAAATGAGATGATCATCATTACCCGGGTGCGGTCTTGAAAGCCGGCAAGTTAGATTGCATGGAGTCACCGGAGGAGGGTGAAGTTTCCTGATAGTTTGAATCAGAAGAATTGAGTGGTTGGCGAGTGATGCCCGCCAAAGGATGAAAAGGATATAAGTTGGAGATAACCTCGGTCCGGCGTTTCCTTGATGCTTCAGGTAAGCCGGAGGAGAGGTATGCATCCTTGTTGGCCCGGGTTTGCCTCCGGCTCTCATGAATCTGTTGCTTCAAAAGAAATTGAGGATCTTGATAAGCTAAAGGATGGGAAAATCTTACTTTCCGGGTTACTCTTCGGACTTTCAGCCTTGGCAAGGGGTCCGAGTCGGAGGAAAGTATAGTTACCTCTTCAATCACCGGGTTACTCGCTCCGGTGTCCTCCTGCTGATAATCAATGTCAATAAGGTGGTTAAGAACAAACAAAAAACAAGAGAAGAGCATAAGAATGAAGGGTTACCTCTGACTCGGAGGAGTCATCCAGCTGAAGCGGCTCTGAGGCGCTAGGCCTACTCCCCTTCTTGCGGGGAGCGGCTCTCCTGGCGGCTTTCTTAACCTTCCTGGCTTTCTTAGCAGCCTCATGGTCATACCTGACCTTCCAGAACTTATCATTAGCCTGAAAAATACAACAAAGGTTTCCTTGAGGTTAAGATGAAAATTGTTAAATTGGAAAGTAAGGTGCTCAGATCAGTAGCTTACCGCCGGAGCCGGGTTAGCCTTGCAGAAGGGACTTAAGCCTGTCCTCCCGCAGTCTGCTAAGCTCTCGTTCAAAAGGGACTTGGTCATGTCGTCAACGACGTCCTCAGGTAGGTCGTTGGGGCTGTGCCGTAGAGGATCATCCTTCCGGCCCGAGTAATCACACATTAAGCCGGGGCGGCGGCTCAAGGGAATCACCCGCCAAGCAATCTAGACCCGGACCAGATCAACACCGTTAAGGCCGTTTCCCAGAAGAGCCTTGATCTGGTTGATGGTGGGGATAAGCGGTTGTCGCTCAGCTTGAGATAGCTTGTCTGGCAGGGGGTGATTTGACTCCAGACATAGGGCGCGAAAGCCGGGCAGAGGGTTCTCATCAGCCGGAGAAGTATCCTGGCAGTAGAACCATGTCTGGTTCCAGTCCTTTGGGTGGCTTGGCGGTTCAGCATAAGGAAAGAGGCAATCTCTCCGTCGTTGGATTGAAATTCCACCAAGCTCCAAGCTAGGCCCGTTGGCGCACTCGTTCTGGCGGTTCAGGTAAAACAGCTCCCTAAAGAGCAGTAGGCTGGGCCCTTCTCCAAGATATACTTCACAGAACACTTGAAATATACAAATGTTTGACACGGAATTGGGTCCCGTGTCTTGAGGTCGCAGATCGAAGAAGTTCAGAACGTCTCTAAAGAATTTTGAGCCGGGAGGTGCAAAACCCCGGCTCATGTGATCAGCAAATATCACAACCTCTCCATCTCTTGGTTGAGGTCTTTCTTCCGACGGGTCAGGGGCACGATAGGACATGACCTCCTTCTTAGGCAGGTAACCCGTCTTCACGAAATCATCTAAAGTATCATCAGTAACATTGGATCTCATCCAGTTGCACGTAATGGGTGCCTTGGGAGCCTTGGGCGGCATTGCAAAAGACGAGAGCCTATGACAAAAGGAAATGTCCGGTTCAAATATAAGCCGGAGGAAGATTACAGTTCAGTATTCAAGATTGCGGCTTATCAAGGGGCCTAATGATATATGGCTAATTGTGTCGGGTTATCTAAGCCGCTGTGGGCATCATGAGTAATTCAAGTTGTTTAAAACTCTATCATAAATGAGCCAGAAATTTCACAGCGCATGGCCTCTTTTAAGCCGGAGATATGAGCCGCCATAGCTAACAGATGCAATTTTCGACTAAGTGTGGCACAAACAAGTTTCACAGATTGCAGTAATTCTTTTGGATCAAACGATCGTCTAGAAAGGAAAAATTTCTAGACCTAGAAAGCTGATACAGAGAAGTTCATAAGCTAAGAACGAGGTCTTTTTGTGGACAAAGGGGATCTACTAGCATAAAAATGAGTGAGAAACTACTACCGCAGGGAGCCTATACCGTTTTTAGATCAAAGGGAACCTCGGTGGCGGAACTGTGAAGAACTTGAGATGAACAACGAAGAACAGGGGAAGAACGACAGAACCCTAATGCGGATCTACTGTAGGGAGGTGCAAGGACTTACTGGCGCTGATGAGATGCGGAGGTCGCTGCCGTTTCTCTGGACCAGTTCAGGATGATGCAGCGGCCAAGGTCGAGGAAGACAAGGGGCGCGGCGGCGGCGGGGGAGCTCGAGCTCTCGGGCGAGGAAGATGATGGACGAGAGGAGTGAATGAAGGCTTATGGGCCGGGCCTATTTATAAGGGTGACTGATAAATGGGCGCGAGAAACGAGGAGGCCAAGACGTGATTATCTCGCCACAGAAACGCCTCGATTTTCGGGATGGTCATTAAAGATAAGATCCGTTGGGATATGACAGAATAAAAAATGAATTTAGTGGAAGATGACGTCACGGCGGGTTACCAAGAATCCAGAAGATGACGTCACGGCGGTTTATAACTTTCGCACAAGCAGAAGCCGGAAGATTTTCTTTCAAAGGGATTGAAGATAGCCATGAACCGGTTCAAATCAATCTGGGGCCTAATGTTGAGGATATAACCATTAGCATCACCCGCCCAGGAGGGGCTGGGTTACGTTATAATGATCATCACGTGAAGCCCAGTACCAGGCTAGAGGATGGCGGATCAATAGTGGGCTTAAGACCCGGAGGCGGCTTAAGGCCCGTAGTGATCAACCGCCGTTATGGCAAGACTTGTAATGTAAGGCAAGAGTAGTTAAGAGTCCGAGCCGGATACTGTTATAAGCCGGCCGGAACTCTGAGAGCCACGGGGCGTCAACCTCTCTATATAAAGGGACGACCCGGCGGCGGTTCAGGGAGAGAGAACAGATCGAGAGCCGGGGATAGCGATTTAGCCCCCTGGTCATCGAAAGCCCAAGTAATACCACCTCAACTGGACGTAGGCTTTTACCTTCACCGTAAGGGGCCGAACCAGTATAACCCTCGTGTTCCTTGTCCCGTTTAACCCCTTTAAGCTTCCTAGCGGCGATGGCTCCACGACTAAGTCCTTGCACGAGGACATCTGCTGTGACAATTCCACGACAGATACGTTGGGATATCACAATATCTCTTATTTAATTAATGCATCTATATATTTTGGTAAAGGGTGGAAGGCTCGGCCTTATGCCTGGTGTTTTGTTCCACTCTTGCCGCCCTAGTTTCTGTCATACCGGTATTATGTTCCTTGAGTTTGCGTTCCTTACGCGGTTGGGTGATTTATGGGACCCCCTTGACAGTTTGCCTTCAATAAAACTCCTGCAGCAAGGCCCAACCTTGGTTTTACCATTTGCCACCTAAGCCTTTTCCCCCGGGTTTTCGCGAGCCCGAGGGTCATCTTTATTTAAACCCTCGGGCCAGTGTTCCTCTGAGTGCTGGTCCAAACTACAGCCACTTGCAGCGCCACCTTGGGGAAACTCGAGGATTGGTTTTAGTTGTACGTAGTGTGTCGTGGATTTGTCACGGCAGATGTCCTAGTGTGAGGACTTAGTCGTGAGGCCAACGCATCTATGTAGTAGCTTGAGAGGGGTTGATTGGGATGAGAGACGCAGGGCAGATCAACGCACAAGACAAGGGTTTAGACAGATTCGGGCCCCGGGAAACATCATCCGTGTCGGGTGGTTGGTGCGACATATGCCAAGGGATGGCTTATCTGTGTGGGTGCCAATAAGACGTCGCCGGTGCCTGGAAATGGGATGAGGCGAAGACATGCACGCCGGCGGATCTTACCCAGGTTCGGGGCTCTCCGAGGAGATAACACCCCTAGTCCTGCTCTGCGGGGTCTCCGCATAGTCACTAGATCGGTGAAAGTAGCTACAATCGCTCCTAGAGCTGTTTCGGGGTTCAAGGGAGAAGAAGAACAAGGCTAGCTCTATCTTCTCTCTATCTATGGTGTGTGTGCTATGCTTAGAAGCCAACTATGATCAGAGGCCAACCCTTTGCATGGGTGCTCCGGGGGGTTTATATAGGTCTACCCCCCGGGGGTACAACGGTAATCCGACTGGGAGCTGGTCCCAGCCGTCAGTGTCTACGCTTGCCGGCTTCTCCGCTGGCAATTGGGCCCCGCCGGCTGCTGGCTTGTTGGTCGACAGGCCGACCCCATCGCCTAGGGTCTTGTCGGCGGCTGCTTACTATAGCCTCGCCTCTGATGACGAGGGCTTTGTCGAGGTAAGCGTGGCTACAGTGGGCCGTCTTGGGGGCTCTCACTATAGCCTTACCTCGTCTTGTCTCCTTAATGGGGCGCCTGCTTCGAGGAAGGGAGTAGCCGGCTACGCCCTTGGCCGACTGGGAAAGGCCGGGCCGCCTCCACGCCTCTCTCTGGCTGAAGGGGCCCGCCGCCCGTGGGCCGTACGGGAGTCTGTCGTGGATGACGTCGGGGCTAGCATGGCTACAGTGCCGAGCCGCACGGGAGACGGCCGTCCCGTACGGCCTCCTGTAGCCATGCCCACCTCGGGCTTCGGGGGTAGTGGGCCGCACTGTGGCCACACCCCGTCTTGTCGCCGTTATGTGGGAACAGATTTGGTGGTTGTGGTCTCGGCCGGCTCCTAGGAGTCAGCGTCCTTTTTAGCCGGCTTCTGGGACTCGGCGACCCCGTAGTCGTCCTGGGGAGGGGTTGTTTGAGGCTGGGTCGCCTTCCGAGAGTCGGCTTCAGAGGTAGCCGGCCAGGGAAGGCGGCCCAAATGCTTGGAGTGCTTGAAGGCCCAAAGGCCTGATAATTTTTCTGAAGAACCAGGGGTAGTCGGTTAGGCTACCCGTGGCCATTATCTCCGACAGTAGTCCCCGAAGCTGATTGGGCTTCGAGGTGGAGTAGGGCTTGAGAAGCTCGATCAGCTTCCTATCTTGACAAGCCGGCAGCTGGGAGCCGGCCTTGGTCAGGCGCGCCGCCTGAGTCGAAATCTTCTCGAGTCGGAGGGCGGGAGCCCGCTGTCGCGTGCACCGGGCCGCGGGCCGGCCACTGGCCGTCTGTGAACCACGTGGCCGGAAAGCCTGCCAGCCCACGCGCGTGACAGGACGTCGCCGCAGAGAGGGGGCCCGCCACGTCCGCGCCCCGGCCCAGGCGCGGATCCTTTGTATCCCGAAACCGCCCGCACGTCCCGTGCGGCAGTTTCGGCTCGCATTTATGCGCAATAATCGCGAGACGTGGGGGGAGTGGGCGCAGTTAATCCCACGTCTCCCCCCACGTCCGGCCTCTTCGGCCTTGCCTCGCGAGGCTATAAGTAGGGGGAGGTGGAGGGCGGCAGGCCCTCGCACGCTCCTCCTACTTCCACCGTCTTCTTCGCTCGCCCGCTCTTGCGACAGCGCCTCGCCGCCGCGCTCTTCCACTGCGCATTCCTCTGCCGCCGCGCTAGCTTTCGCCATGCCTCCCGCCACGGAGCAGTATGGCGGGGATTGGGACGGCTCCAACGTCCACGACGACCATGTCGACTTCCTCCGCGACACGCGGCGGCTGCCCACCGCGGACAAAGTGGAGGTCCGCCTCGCGCCGGCGAGGGAAATCACACCGGAGCCACAGGAGGGCGAGCGGGTGGTCTTCCGCTCGCACTTCTTGCGCGGCTTCGGCCTGCCAGTGAGCGCCTTCTTCCACTCCTGGCTCGACTTCTATCAGCTCCAGCCGCACCATCTCACCCCCAATGCGGTGGTGCTGTTGTCCGCCTTCGTCACCCTGTGCGAGGGCTACCTCGGCGTCCTCCCCACCCTCGAGCTCTGGGGGGAGTTCTTCCAGTGGAAGGTGGGCACATGCATGCGGGGCGTGCCGGCTCAGACTGGCGCCTTCATCGCGTCGCGGAGATCAGTCGCCGACAACCCCTTCCCCGTCATCCCGCTAATCCAATCGGTGAAGAAGTGGCAGAAGTCGTACTTCTACGTGCGGAATATCACCCCACGGGGCGACTACATCAACCTGCCAGCTTACGTAGCCGGCCCACCGGTGGGCAGACTGCCCCAGTGGTCCTTCCGGGCGGTGACGCTGTCGCCGGCTAGAAACGCCGCCGTCACCCGACTGCGGGTGATGGTCCAGTCGGAGGGCCTGACGGGGCCCGATCTTCTGGCCGCGTTCGTCACGCGCCGGGTTCTTCCGCTCCAGAGTCGGCCTAATCTGATCTGACGGATGAGCGGCCAGCTCGATCCGAGCCGAATGTGCACCAAGGAGATGCCACGCGAGGAGGTCGCCTACATGGTGAACTACCTTGCGAACTGCAAACTCATCGAAGAGTGGCAGTTCGGCAAGGAGCCATATAGCCGAGCCAATCCTCCGCCTACGGTATGTTCCCCTTGTCTCTTTTTCTCTCTCTTTGATTTGTTGCTGAGCACCTCTTGGCCGACTCTGACTTAGTCGGCTTGTTCTTCGACAGAGCTCTCTGCTTCGGCCGGCCGGCGGGTCAGACGCGGAGCGCCGATTCGCCCCCGTCCGGACCAAACACGATCTGGAGGACCCCGACCTGAGGGCGGTCGGTATGGACAACGACGTCGAGCCGGGCGGAGGCCAAGCCGGTAGCCGTCTGCCACCTTTGACGACTGGCCGGACGACGATGAAGCCGAAGCCGTCCCGCGCCGCCAGCCAGCATCTGGAAGCGGCGCGGGTTCCTCCGCCGCGCAGCCTACTCAGGGTGGAGGTCAGAAGCGTCGCGCCGCCCAGGGCTTGTTCGGCAGCCGAACGAAGAAACCCGGAGGCGGGGCGGCAACCACCAGGCGGGAGGAGGCGGCCGCGAAGGCGGCTCGCTTCTGCAAGGTGGTGAAGCAACCGCAGACCGTGTCGGCATAAGTTCGCTTTCTTTGTGTACTCTCTTTCTTTCTTTCTTTGGTGGTTCTTGAACTCTCGTCTTTTTCTTCAACGATCAAAGCTCCATTGTCACTTGAGCGGGCGGCTGCCGGCTCCGTGGTCGAGTCGCCAAGGGGCTCTGGGAGCACCACTCGCCGCGTGGACCCCCGCGCCGACCTCCAGGAGGCGATGGAAAGGAACGCGCGGGAGGCGCGGGAGGAGCAGGAGGCACGGAAGGCGGAGGCACGGAAGGCGGTCGCCGCCCAGGAGGCACGGGAGGAGGAGGCGGCGAAGGCACTTGCCGAGGCCGCAGCCAGGGCCCAGGCAGAGGCTGAGGCCGTGGCGGTGGAGGGGGAGGTTTTGATGGTCACCCCGCTGCGCGTCATGGCGCCCGGGGACATGGAGCCCTCGCCAGGGGGAGCCAGCGGCGACCAGCCAGGGCTGGGAGGAAGCGGCGACGACGTCATCATCTTGGAGAAGGCGCCGGAGCCAACCCTGCCAACTGGGGCGGCCCAAGGCGGCCGGCCTGATCCGCCGCCTACACAGTCGGCGGAGGGCGAGCCGGCCGCGAGGGCTGAGGTGGCGGTCCGGGTGCCGCCGAGCCGGCGCGCGATGAAGGCCGCGTCGGAGCCACAGCCGGCCGTGGGCTCCAGCTCGTCGGCCCGAGACGCGGAGGCGGCCAGCGCTACCTCGGGGTGGACGCCAGGCGGAGGGACAGCCGTAGTGAACGTGGCTGCACAAGACGTCCGGACCCGGCTCCAAAGCCAAGCCGCGGCGCTGAGGCAGTTCACCAACGAGTTCCTCGCAACGCGGGCGGCCATCCGGGTTAGTATTCCCATCTTGCTTCTTCTTGATCTTAATTTTTCTTCTTGATCTTGATTTCTTCCGTGGGGGCGCGTCAGCGCACCCACTGGGTGTAGTCCCCGAGTTCCGAGTCGGCTGCTGAGCAGGCGGCTTGGAACTTCTTGGAGGATTTTCCGTTGCTGTTTTTGTTCTCACTTCGGTCTTCTATCCATCTTGCAGGACTACCACAACCTTCGAGCGGCCGCCTTCAAGTCCCAGGCTCGGGAGCTGACTCAGAAGACCGCCGACCTTACTGAGAGCCGAGGTGCGTGATTTGTTCTTTATCTCATGTGGGGGCGCATCAGCGCACCCACTGGGTGTAGTCCCCGAGATTCGGGCCGACTGCTGAGCAGTCGGGTCGGATCTTCCTTGACGACTTCTTACTTTTCTTCTTCTTGTGCCGTTTCTGCAGCGGCCAACGCCAGTCTGAGGGCACAGCTGGGGGAGTCCCAGACTGCTCTTCGTGCCAAGGACGCCGAGCTCGCCGCCTTGGTGCAGGAGCGCGACCGCCTGGTAAAGAAGCTGGCCGACCAGGAGGAAAGCCACAAGGCAGCACTGAAGGCGGCGCAGGACCGCGAAGCCACTCTCCAGGCCGAGTTCGAGACGGAGGCGACCGGCTGGGCAGAGGCCAGGCAGAATCTGGTTGACGGTAAGCCGTCTACCTCTTCGTCCTTTCTTTCCATCTGCCACTTTGGCTTTTTTTTCTGATTTTGGTGTTCCTTTCTTCCTTTCTTCTTCTTCGCGCAGAATATTTCCCTGGCTATTCTACTGCCGCCAACCAGGCCATCGAGGCCCGTCGCCAAGCGCGAAGGCAGGCCGGCTTTGAGATCTCGCCAACCGCCGGCCGCTCGCTGGAGGAACAGCTCCTGGCGATCCAGGCTCGCATCCAGCCGGCTCACCGGCTGCTCCGCCGGCTTCAGCGTGCCGGGGCGCAGGTCTTGGCCGCCCTCTGGCCCAGCCAAGTGGTCCCTCGCACCCCCAGTCGGACTGCCGACTGGCTGGAGGTGGCAGTCGGCCGCTTCGAGGCTTGGAAGGCCTCGGCGGCTCGCTCCGGCGCCAGGCGGGCGCTGGAGTTCGTCAAGGCTTGGTATCCCACCCTGAGCCTGGACCAGCTGGCTACCTGGCGGCAGCAAGCCGACACAGAGCTGGAGCCGGCGCGGCCGGCCATCATTCGGCGGGCTTCGGCGATCGCCGACTACACCGACACCAGCGTCTTCGCCCCCGAGGTGGACGACAATGGAGTCGCCCAGCCGGAAGAGTGGTTCGGGCTGGACCCGGCGTATGGTGAGGACTCGACGGAGGAGATCGACTCAAGAGACGAGGGCGAAGAGGAGGAGGAGGAGGGTGAAGACGCCGAGCCGGCTGGTGGAGTAGCCGGCCAGCCTCAGCCTGATCGCGCCTCCAGCACTACGTCGCGCGAGTGCGTCTCCTGCCGCAGGTGGTGGTCAAGCCGGGGCCCGCTAGTCGGCCACTCCTTCAGCTGGCGAGGCCGCCTTCACCGACCAGCTCGGCCTCCATGTCGCGCCCTAGTCTGCCGTCTTGGACCCGTCAAAGTGCATCCGCCAATAGGTAGAGTCGGAAGCCGGCGGTAAGTACTGGGTCTCGGCCCAGTCGACGAGGAAGTCGGCCAATGCTTGCGACTTGATGGCGGTGCGGGGTGGATAGAAGATCGTGTAGGGCGCCAATGCGATGGCCCATTTGGCCACCCGGCCGGATGCATCCCGGCTGCCTATGATCTCGGCGAGCGGGGCAGTGCACACGACCGTGATGGGGTGCTCTTGGAAGTAGGGCTTCAGTTTCTTGGTAGCGAAGTATACCCCATAGCACATCTTCTGGTAGTGCTGGTAGTTTTGCTTTGAGCTGGATAGTACTTCGCTGAGATAGTAGACCGGCCTCTGGACTAGCTGGGCTCAGCCTTCCTCCGGGCGCTGGACCACAACAACAGTGCTGACGACTCGGCTAGTCGCGGCGATGTAGAGGAGCATGGCGCACTCGATGGACTTCTTGTAGTCGCCGGCTACCGTGATGATCCCCTTCGAGCTCGGCATCTTCATCTTTAGGTAGGCGTAGTGGGGCACAGCCATGAACTTGGCCAAAGCAGGTCGGCCAAGCAGTGCATGATAGGGGCTCTCTAAATCCACTACCTCGAACCATATTGCTTCCCGGCGAAAATGATCTTTGTCTCCGAAGAGAACATCCATTTTGATCTTGCCGATTGGAGAGCAAGACAAGCCGGGGACGATACCGTGGAAGACGGTGCGGCTCGGCATGAGCTGCTTCGCTTTGATGTTCAGCTTCTCCATGGTATCGCGGTACAGTATGTTGATACTGCTTCTGCCGTCTATCAGGACGCGGGAAAATCTGGCAGCTCGCCTCTCCGTCGCGAGGGTGACGTCCAAGACCATTGCATAGGAGCCAGGCGAAGGCATCACCTCTGGGTGGTCGCCCTAGCTCCAGCTGATTGGCTTTTCTGACCAGTGCATGAACTCGGCGGTGCTAGAGGCGATTGCGTTAACTTCTTGATGCTGTCGGCGCCGACTGCGCTTGTCGTCGGCTTGACTGGTGAAGACGACGTAGGCGACGTGCTCTTCGGGAAATTCGTCTTGGATGGCGCCGACCGCCGGCCGAGCCGCCGGCTGCTGGGGGGCTGGAGGCGGCGGGCCGGGAGGCGGAGGCGGCAACATCCCCTCGCCCTTGGTGATGCGGGTGAGCCAGTGGCATTTCCGGGTTGTGTGGTTGGACGGCTTTGCGCCGCTGTGGAACTTGTAGGGGGCGTCGGGTGCTTGTTCGTAGGAGAAAGACGGCTGCCAGGGCGGCCGGCCACCCTTCTTCTTGGGAGCGGGCCGCTCTTCGGGCTGCTCGTCTTAAACTGTGGCCACCTGCCGACTGGAGGAAGTCGGCATGGGGCCCTTGCGCTTGTGGTCGTTCTGGTAGGGGCGCCGATTAGGGTCGCCAGCCGGCGTCTTGGGAGCCGGAGCAATTACTTTCCCGGAGGCGTCTACTCGCAACTCGGTCTTCATCGAGGAGTCGGCGGTGGCGTACTTGTTGGCGATGACTAGCAACTCATCGAGGGTAGACGGCTCGTCGCAGAGGAGTCGGTGCTTGAGGAGGGTGCCCTCTCGGCACCCGGCGGTGAAGTACTCGATGGCCTGGTCCTCGTGCACCCCCTCGCAGGAGTTGCGGAGCTCGGCCCATCGCGTGAGGTAGTCGCGGGTCGACTCATTGGGCCCTTGGACGCAGAGGGAGAGCTGGCGAGGCTTGGGAGGCCGCTTGTAGGTGCTGGTGAAGTTGCGGACGAAGACTTCGGTGAAGTCCAGCCAACTGTTGATGCTGTAGGGCTTGAGGCTGTTGAGCCATGTGCGTTCCGTGCCTTGCAGCATGAGGGGGACATACTTCACGGCGACGCGCCGATTGCCGTTGGCTATGCTGACGGCCGTGGAGTAGTCGATGAGCCAATCTTCCGGCTTCACCGAGCCGTTGTACTTGGGCGTGTCTCTGGGGAGCGAGAACCCTTTGGGGAAGGGCTCGTCGCGGATGCGGGGGCCAAAGTATGGCGGGCCGACATCGTCTTCTTCTTCTAACGCCAAGGATCGAGCAAGGCGGTCGATCCTGTGGCGGGCGTCATTCTCGCCGACTCCTTCTCGGCGGCCGAGTCGGTCGCCAAGAGTCGGATGTGTGACGGGCGGCGGAGTGAGGCGTCTTTCTCTTCGAGGCGGAGGAGGGGGCTGATTTCCTTGGTGCTCTACTGCTCGAGGGCGGCCCTCCGCGTCGCGCTCGATAGTGATGCGAGTCCGGGCTGCGGCTGGCAGCCGGCTCCTTGTCTTTCTTCTGGCGCGCGCCGCTCGCAGTCGGCGAGCGGGACGTCGCGGCGTGCTCCCGGCGCGGGGGATGACTATCAGCACGGGCGCCGGCTTCGTGCCGTTCTGCAGCCGCGTCGAGCAGCTGCTGGATCCGTCTCGTCATGTAGGGGACCTCATCGGCTCCCAGCCCATTGAGCTCCTCTGCAGTCGCCTGAGCGGCTCGCAGATTCTCAAGCGGGGTGGCGTAGACGGGGCGATCTGCGCCCAGCATGCTGGCAACGGCCGCGCCGCGCTTCTGGACGAAGCCGGCTCGGCTCGGGCCGCTAGGCGGTGGCGTACCGAAGGCGGCGCGGTCGACTTCGCGCTGGTGGGCCTCGGTGAGGCGTCTCATGGAGGCTATCTTCTGGCCCTCCGCGATGAGAGCAAGGCGGCGTGCCTCCAGGGTCTCGGCGTCGGCATCGGCCGGGATGGGGACGGAGAGGTCGTGCATTGCCGCTTGCAGGGCGTCGTGGGCGTTCTCGCCCGAGTTGGCGACGTGGCTGATGACCAGCACTTCGGTGACAGCGCTGCTGCCGCTGTCAGCTCGAGGGAGGGGGTCGTCGAAGACCACCACGTCGAAGGGGTAGGCGTCAAGCGATGCGGTGTCGGAGTCGACGAGCATCGGGTCGGTGGAGCCGACCGACTCCACATCTGCAGTAGGCTCGCTGGAGACGTGAAGCTAGTCGAGGAGGCTAACGAGGCGGCTCTCGGGGTAGTCGGTGCCTGCGTCGGACGCATGCTCATCGGAGATGCGAGTCTCGCCGAGCAGATCGGCGAGGCGGCTCGCTGCGCAGGCGTCGTCGACGCCTTGCAGCGCGTCGAGGCAAACGCCATCGGGCGCAGCAGGTTTGCTGTGCTCGCGGGGGAGGAAGAGGGTTCCCGTCCAGAATAGGTCTCCGGACGACGGTGCACCTGGCCCCACGGTGGGCGCCAAATGTCGGGTGGTTGGTGCGACATATGCCAAGGGATGGCTTATCTGTGTGGGTGCCAATAAGACGTCGCCGGTGCCTGGAAACGGGATGAGGCGAAGACATGCACGCCGGCGGATCTTACCCAGGTTCGGGGCTCTCCGAGGAGATAACACCCCTAGTCCTGCTCTGCGGGGTCTCCGCATAGTCACTAGATCGGTGAAAGTAGCTACAATCGCTCCTAGAGCTGTTTCGGGGTTCAAGGGAGAAGAAGAACAAGGCTAGCTCTATCTTCTCTCTACCTATGGTGTGTGTGCTATGCTTAGAAGCCAACTATGATCAGAGGCCAACCCTTTGCATGGGTGCTCCGGGGGGTTTATATAGGTCTACCCCCCGGGGGTACAACGGTAATCCGACAGGGAGCTGGTCCCAGCCGTCAGTGTCTACGCTTGCCGGCTTCTCCGCCGGCAATTGGGCCCCGCCGGCTGCCGGCTTCTTGGTCGACAGGCCGACCCCACCGCCTAGGGTCTTGTCGGCGGCTGCTTACTGTAGCCTCGCCTCTGATGACAAGGGCTTTGTCGAGGTAAGCGTGGCTACAGTGGGCCGTCTTGGGGGCTCTCACTATAGCCTTACCTCATCTTGTCTCCTTAATGGGGCGCCAACTTCGAGGAAGGGAGTAGCCGGCTACGCCCTTGGCCGACTGGGAAAGGCCGGGCCGCCTCCACGCCTCTCTCTGGCTGAAGGGGCCCGCCGCCCGTGGGCCGTACGAGAGTCTGTCGTGGATGACATCGGGGCTAGCATGGCTACAGTGCCGAGCCGCACGGGAGACGGCCGTCCTGTACGGCCTCCTGTAGCCATGCTCGCCTCGGGCTTCAGGGGTAGTGGGCCGCACTGTGGCCACACCCCGTCTTGTCGCCGTTATGTGGGAACAGCTTTGGTGCTTGTGGTCTCGGCCGGCTCCTAGGAGTCGACGTCCTTTTTGGCCGGCTTCTGGGACTCGGCCACCCCGTAGTCGTCCTGGGGAGGGGTTGTTTGAGGCTGGGTCGCCTTCCAGGAGTCGGTTTCAGAGGTAGCCGGCCAGGGAAGGCGGCCCAAATGCTTGGAGTGCTTGAAGGCCCAAAGGCCTGATAATTTTTCTGAAGAACCAGGGGTAGTCGGTTAGGCTACCCGTGGCCATTATCTCTGACAATCCGGTAACAACCCTATGTGCTGTTTCAGGCTAGGTCTCATTATGATCACGGGAGAGTCGCCGGCTCCGGCTCTTGGTGTTTAGCCCTAGAGATTATTTCTTGTTGCTTCCCCTCTTTGGGGTGCCCTGCCCCTCCTTATATAAGTTTAAAGGGGCGGGTTACATGTGGAGTCCTAGTAGGACTAGTCTATCTTCTCTTACAAGTTAATTACAAGTCCGGGTCTTGCTTCCTCGTAAAGGAAATATTCGTCATCCCTTTCTTCTTAAGCCGGCCCATCATAAACGTAAGCCGGCCTTCTGGGCCTTGGGCCTTGTCTTCTATCTGACCCGCCGTCGGGGCCATCCATGAGTCGTCTGGTTCATGAGCTTTCTGACCAATGAGCCGCCAGACCCATGAGTCGCTAGTCCTCCGCCGGGTCATCAGCGAAATGCCAAGTCCGGCCGGGTCATACTTCCGGCCGGGTCATACCACGGGGTATATCCCCGACATTAGCCGCCAGTTTAATTTGGATTTATCCATGTTAAACTGATCCTGCAACATAAACAAAAGAACAAATTTGACAGGTTGTGCTCCGGGTTAAATATTCTTGTAATCCGGCACCTGATCATCCTTGAGTCCTTGACATTTTCTCCTGGAATATCCGGGTCAATAGGCCAGCTTCAGAACCCATTTGCTGATATTGGCTCTTGTAAATAATGAATCCATTTGAATTGGCTTTCAATGCTCTAACTTGACAAAAATATTAGTCTCTGAAATATTCAACTGATATCCAGCCAGCTTGAAGATGTAAAACTTGCCGGTTTAGGATTACCACCATTATCGGGTTATAAAAGCTGATAATTCCGGGTCATGATTGTTGCCAACGCCGGTTCATGATTATTGATGACGCCGGGTTGTAGATACAGGGTCATAATGATTGGTGACGCCAGGTCAATCTGGTTTGCTCAAAACAAAGAATTTGAAAATACTTCTTCGATAATAATATAATACCTGTAGCCCCCAAGTCTTGAATAGAACAAAGTGATGGCTTAAGACTTGCTTCAATATAAATGCTGCCACTTTGAAGAAATCCATATTGTTCATCTCAGTCACTAGTAAAAACTGAATACTCCATATTATGTAGCCCCCAAGTGCCGGGTTGTCATGCTTGCAGCAACCTGGGACATGTAATTGCCTCATGCTCATATAAACTTCAACCAGCGTAGCCCCCAAGGGCCGGGTCATTATGCAATAATGAGCAAGGACTTTGTAAATATGATCATGTAAACTTGACCAGCAACGTGTAGCCCCCAAGGGCCGGGTCAGTAAGATATTATCGAGCTGGGATTTTGTATATGATTCATTCATAATAACAGTATATGATGTAATCTCCACCATGGGGCTTGAACCCACGTCCACAAGGTTAAGAGCTTTGTACTCTACCAACTGAGTAGTGGACTGTTCAATATAATGGATTAATGCTTGTGTACCTTGAATTTTTGACAGGACCAATTGGTAGCCCCCAAGGGCCGGCTCATTTAGAATGTGATGAGTCGGGTCTTCAATAAGTTGAACAAAAAATGACTTTGCATTAGCCCCCAAGTGCCATGGTGCATGCTGGCAGTGACATGGGACTTGCATATTTGATGTAATATCAATTTGAATAATGTAGCCCCCAAGTGCCGGGTCGTAAGCCTGCGGCGACTCGGGAATATTCTTTCCATTGTAGAATAAATCATATCCATTGATAAAATAATAGCCATTGCGCCAAAGCGATTTTGAATACCTCATCTGCTGATAGGTCAATCCTGAGTTTAAATACCCGGCGGCTCTTGGCCGATGGCGATTTAATACGCCTCCATTGTAAGCCGGAATTTGTACAACCCGGCGGCTTATAGCCTTTGAGACAATCAAGAATTGATAACCCTTTTGAGACACCAATTTCCATCTATGATGATGGGCCTGAATTTAATCATTTATGTAAGTCATAGCTCTGTAAATCCTGCAAAGTTTAAACAAAATATGCCCTGGCGACTTATCATCAAAAACCAGGGCGGGTAACCACCCAAATGTAGTCTTATCCTGCACGCAAGTAGATCACAAGAACCCTTGGCGGTTTACCGCAGGGCGGGTCATAATATCTTACATATGACCACTAATGTGTAAAAAAGGAGTCACAGATAAGCCTTTTATGAATCATAACTTTGAAACATAACTATAATATCATACTTGTGATATTGAATTTGCATTTGTCGGTTTATATGACCTGCCCGATAAGGGTGACAACCCAATCTTTGATACGCGCATGATTCCAATGGCGCAATTCAAAACATACCGGCGGCTTAAAGTCCATAGCCAGGGCCAGTTTAAACATAATCATGTACAAACAATATCATACCTGTGATATTGAATTGTACTGCCGGCTTATGATACCTGTGCAGTAAGTGTGATAACCCAATCCTTAGAAGCCAATGCTTCCACATAGATGATGATTGTCATAAGCCGGCGACTTATCATCGAAAATCAAGCCGGGTTTAAATAGAAACCACTCATATACACTTTAGATGTGTTCAAAAGAGCTTTCAAATAAAATCCCAAAAATTATTTGCAAAAAGAGACTTCAAAAAATTTAGAGGCTTCTGATTCGAATACGATCAGAAAACCGTCCCAAAGGGGTTAAGCTAAGATTCGAATACGATCATATAGCCCCCAGTGGTTTTGGCGTTGCCGATCAAGAGGGTACCGACAGCTATGTTCTCTTTGGTTCGAATACGACCTATGTTTGAACAGGAAGCCCCCAAATGACCTTGAGAGTTGTTTAACGACGCTGTTTTGAATCCACGTCGGTTCCCAAGAGGGGTTGAGCTATGATTCGAATACGATCAAGAAGCCCCCTAGTGAGCTCGGCAGAGTGCCGATCAAGAGGGTACCGACAGCTATGTTCTCTTTGGTTCGAATACGACCTATGTTTGAACAGGAAGCCCCCTAGTGATCATGAGAATATTTAACGACTCATATTCGAATACGATCAGGGTCACGCCAAAAGGGTTAAGCTAAATTCGGAATACGATCAGCTCCCAATGGTCATTAAAGCAGGGTACCTATGTTTGAGTTGTGCTTTGTAACAGACTCTTTTGGTCCCTTTAATTTTTCCTGAGAACTCGAACTTTTGCGAGAGATAAATTCTTTTTGAACCGGAAAAAACCGGATATTGAGAGTTTCAAAGCTTTGTGATAAACAAATTTACCTTAACCGGATTTTGAACCGGATTTGAGAGCTTCAAAACTTTGTGGCAGATAAATTTCCCTTGAACCGGATTTTAAACCGGATATTTAAGAGCTTCAGTGCTTTGTGGGAGATGTCAAGTCTCTTGAGCCGGATCTAAACCGGAATCCTTCTTTTTAAGCCGGAAATTTTCTGACGGCCTTTAAACTTTTTACCAATATGGCGGTAGCCTCCGGGACCGGGTTATTTTTCCCTCCAATGACCCGGAGTTCTTGAATGCATTGAAACCGACCAATGCTGCCGAGTCATATCATTGTAGCCCCCGAGTCTCAAGACGACTCGAGGAGTTGGCTTTGAGATTCTCCATATTGACCATAGCATAAGGTGTATATCATTGGTGTTGATAGCGCGATGTGAATCCACAGAAGGTTGAAGTGACTGCGGCGGGTTATAAATGATCCCGTATGAGCCATGTCAGCAACTCGGGCCAATGGTTCCTTCCAACCGGATGTTTGATGTTAACCAAACCGTAGTGGCGGCGACTTGTGCACCTGCCCATTGAACCATCCAGTGCAGACGGCGGCTGATAATACATGATAATTCGCCTCCAATTTGTTGGAAGAAAACCGGGCTTCCCAAGCAGTGACTCGCTCATATTCAGTAAACAGCTCATGCATACAGGTTCGGCCCAGTGTGTTTATATAGACCAACCCGCGAGAGACGGATGGTAAAGACGACCGTTGCATCAGAGGCGGCACAGACAGATGAGCCGGCCGTGGTGTTGTAAGCCGGTCCGGACGGGCGAATCGATTGCCGGCGCGGTAAGCCGCGCGGATGGGCGAGTCAACCACGTTGTGTTGATGTAGTGAACAGTTGTCCTGCATCAACAATATTGCAGACCAAGGCAAAGATAAACTGCTCTTTGACAAAAATAATATGTGCCAATAAA
This sequence comes from Triticum aestivum, assembly GCF_018294505.1. Lineage (NCBI taxonomy): Eukaryota > Viridiplantae > Streptophyta > Magnoliopsida > Poales > Poaceae > Triticum > Triticum aestivum. Next base: position 522,181,546 of record NC_057802.1, read on the forward strand.
ATAGACCTTAGATGGATAGCACCTGATTCGTTTTAGCCGGAAATAACCCGCCACGAAGTTGATGATCACTAGGTGAAACTGAAATCACTCACGGGTGAGTCAGCCGCGGGAGCAGACAGATGAGTCGGCCCGGCATTGTAAGCCGGTGCGAACGTGCAAGTTGTCCTCCGCATTGTAAACCGGCGCGGACGTGTGAACCGGCCGTGAGGGCGGACGGGCGAGCCATCCGTGGTGTTGTAAGGCGGTGCGGACGAGCGAGTCGGCCGGCGCGTTGATGTAAACCTGACCGCGATACACATATTCGTGAAGCTGCGCGGCACAGCCAAACGTGCCTCCGCGGTATAATACCACCCCTTTTTCTTTTAGTAACGGTCCTGCATAAAAATATTACAGGCCAGAGTAACTGCTGTCGGATGAATTAACATGTACTGATAAAATACATTGGAAAATAACACCTGGTATTTTTTGCCGGATGAACACGGACGCTGGCGCTGGATAATGCACGGTGCTGCTTTTGTTTTTGACAAAAGAATTGATTGGTTCTCTTGTCTTCAAGTGCCTGAGGTCTCCACGTGACCATCCCCCTTTCTTTTTAAACAAGTCCAGAACAATGCACACACTCGGGGGTTGACGGACCAATGGATGGACCACTCGGGGGTTGACGGACCAATGGATGGACCACTCGGGGGTTGACCCTTGCCCGCACACGCGTTTGTTGATTGATCGGATTCAACGGATCACTTTGCATCAGCGACGCACAGCAGAACACCAGACCCTTGCGTCGGCGGCTTATTCGCTACGGGCGACTCACGGCCGCGGGCGTGAGGTTGCGCGAGGGTGGCTCAAAGTGGAGACGACCCGACAGTCCGATGAGGTGAGTTGACGAAACGGCGGCCCGGGGTGCGGCCGTTGATCGCAGCAGAACAGTAACGGGAAGTGAGGCCGCGTGTGAGAACGCGCGCCCGGGGAAGCTGGACTCGTACCCAATGACAGATAGCAGCGGCTGCAATCGAAGATAGGGCCACTTCGGCGAGAGGGAAAACAAAACCGGGGCGGTTCGACAGCGCGCCAGTACGAGGTCGAGTCCGAGCTGAGGAACAGTGGGCCGGCTTGGCACGGCAACGATGCACGTCCGAGGAATCTCACGCCCGTTAACTTTCTCCAACGAGCCGTCGTTGACGTACGGCGCTGGTGATTGGACCTGTTGCCAGCTTGTCCCGGTGTTGCAATCCTTGTCCAAACATGCATGCTCACGTGAAGCAGGGCAGGTTGCCTCCTCAAAATCACTTTATGCAATCCGTAACAACGTATAGTCTTGCCTTCAAGCAACAGTAGCATAATTGTTTATTGGAAGTAGTACTACTCCGAGCAACAGTAGCAATAGTCTTTGGCAGATCAATTTATGAAAGCACCTCGTATTTTGACTCTTGCCCACACGCGCCTGTCGACGTAGATTGATCTGACGTGGTGTACGGCAGCTGGAGCACAATTCCTGTCGCCCTCAAAAAATTGATCTTCTATCCGGATTTGACGGATGGCGTTTCATCGGCGATACGCACAGGAACGCCAAACCCTAAATTCCCTTGAACTCAAAACTCATACTGGACAGTTGCAAACTTCTCGATCCCTGGGAGCGAACCCTCCAAGAACTCAACACCACCGTGCGCGAGCCCCACGGTGGGCGCCAACTGTCGTGGATTTGTCACGGCGAATGTCCTAGTGTGAGGACTTAGTCGTGAGGCCAACGCATCTATGTAGTAGCTTGAGAGGGGTTGATTGGGTTGAGAGATGCAGGGCGGATCAACGCACAAGACAAGGGTTTAGACAGCTTCAGGCCCCGGGAAACATCATCCGGTAACAAGCCTACGTGCTGTTTGAGGCTAGGTCTCATTATGATCACGGGAGAGTCGCCGGCTCCGGCTCTCGGTGTCTAGCCCTAGAGATTATTTCTTGTTGCTTCCCCTCTTTGGGGTGCCTTGCCCCTCCTTATATAAGTTTAAAGGGGCGGGTTACATGTGGAGTCCTAGTAGGACTAGTCTATCTTCTCTTACATGTTAATTACAAGTCCGGGTCTTGCTTCCTCGTAAAGGAAATATTCGTCATCCCTTTCTTCTTAAGACGACCCATCATAAACGTAAGCCGGCCTTCTGGGCCTTGGGCCTTGTCTTCTATCTGACCCGCCGTCGGGGCCATCCATGAGTCGTCTGGTTCATGAGCTGTCTGACCAATGAGCCGCCAGACCCATGAGTTGGTAGTCCTCCGCCCGGTCATCAGCGAAATGCCAAGTCCGCCCGGGTCATACCACGGGGTATATCCCCGACATAGTGTTCATCCGGTGTGCCCTGAGAACGAGATATGTGCAGCTCCTATCGGGATCTGTCGGCACATTCGGGCGGCTTTGCTGGTCTTGTTTTACCATTGTCGAAGTGTCTTGTAAACCGGAATTCCGAGACTGATCGGGTCTTTCCGGGAGAAGGTTTATCCTTCGTTGACCGTGAGAGCTTATGATGGGCTAAGTTGGGACACCCCTGCAGGGTATTATCTTTCGAAAGCCGTGCCCGCAGTTATGAGGCAGATGGGAATTTGTTAATGCCCGGTTGTAGAGAATTTGTCACTTGACTTAATTAAAATACATCAACCGCGTGTGTAGCCGTGATGGTCTGTTCTCGGCGGAGTCCGGGAGGTGAACACGGCTTGAGTTATGTTTGACGTAAGTAGGAGTTCAGGATCACTTCTTGGTCATTACTAGTTGACGACCGTTCCGTTGCTTCTCTTCTCGCTCTCATTTGCGTATGTTAGCCACCATATATGCTTAGTGCCTGCTGCAGCTCCACCTCATTACACCATCCTTTCCTATAAGCTTAAATAGTCTTGATCTCGCGGGTGTGAGATTGCTGAGTCCTCGTGACTCACAGATTCTACCAAAACAGTTGCAGGTGCCGACGATGCCAGTGCAGATGATGGGATCGACCTCAAGTGGGAGTTCGATGAGGAATGTGGTCGTTACTATGTGTCTTTTCCTGATGATCAGTAGTGGAGCCCAGTTGGGACGATCGGGGATCTAGCATTTGGGGTTATCTTATTTTCATATGGTTTTTGACCGTTGTCGGTCTATGTGTGTATTTTGGATGATGTATGGATTATATTTATGTATTGTGTGAAGTGGTGATTGTAAGCCAACTCTCGTTATCCCATGCTTGTTCATTACATGGGATTGTGTGAAGATGACCCTTCTTGCGACAAAACCACAATGCGGTTATGCCTCTAAGTCGTGCCTCGACACGTGGGAGATATAGCCGCATCGTGGGCGTTACAAGTTGGTAATCAGAGCCATCCCCGACTTAGGAGCCCCCCTGCTTGATTGAATCGCTGGCGTTGTTGAGTCTAGAAAAAAAATGTTTTGAGTCTTAGGATTATATATATCGGAGAGTAGGATTCTTTTTACTCCTCAGTCCCTTCGTCGCTCTGGTGAGGTCTCCTGACGTAGATGTTTTGACTCTTCTCTCCTCAAATTTCACTAAAATTTTTTTTGGATCATGCGGGTATCTTGGAATCGTTCCGATGGTTTTTTGACGAGAACATTGTTCTTGGTGCCTCCTGACATTTAGGGGTTGTGGCCGTGTCCCGGGGAGTTGAGCTCCGAGGTGTTGTCGTCACAATTTTATCGTTGCAGTTCTGGAATACCTGAGTTTCGCCGACATCGAAATCTCTTTTATGCAGTTGTTGGTGAGATCACCTCGATGCCACCCAGTACTGGGGCAGGAGTTCGGGAGTATTGCCATAACTCGTATAACGGATGCTTTTCGAAGGTTGAGGTACACGATTTCCGAAGGTTTCTTGGTTATGTGTTGACGGATGGATACAGCTGGATCTAGGGATTGCTAGTTTGGGTGATATATTTTGTGTCCCCTGTATTCCCAACACCAGATTGCATAACCAGAAACTTTCGGGAGTTTATAAGTGGGAATTCAAGTAGCTCTTAGGATATCTTTCCGACAGACGCATGATATGAGATTGGGGTTCGACGTCTAGTGGTCCGCCTTCCCACGGTTGGTTTTACAGTGGTCTCGTAGTGTCTTAAAGAGTCCTTGGCTATGCCGACTCGGGGACGCTTCGTATGTCATGTGCACAGCCTTGTACATGATGGTGCTGTACGATCGAGCCCGTGTGGGCCCCACCACGAAAACTTCGGACGAAACCTCTATCATATGTTTGTTCCGGCTTATTCTGCAAGCCAGTACTTTGTTTTGTTTTGAATTGTGGTATTCGAGTTGCTTCGAAGTCATATGTTGATTCCATATCTTTTTCAAGTGGCTTCTCAAGTTATGCAAGTGTGATGATTTACTATGGAATTCATTCGTTCATCCTCGTTTGAATTGTGGCATCTCTTTCTTTCATTTCAAGACCTTTTCTTGCCAAGCATGAGTTTGTCACGGAAAAGATTCCTATCCCGTTGAAGTTGTGTCTCCGGGCAAGCAAATGACATCTAATAATTGTGTCCCGGATGTTTCCATCAAGATGGGAAACTATAAATTTCTGTCTTCTCTAGTTGTTCTTGGTGACTCGGATATTGATCTAATTCTCGGGATGGACTGGCTTTCTAAGCACAAGGCTCAACTTGATTGTGCTGCCAGGGAAATTCAATTGACACACTCTTCTGAGGATGTTATCATTTATGCCGCTCGTGATGAAACCGTTCGGTTATTTTCTCTCAATGAGAAGGGCGAATTGAATGCCATCTCTCAAATTCCAGTCGTTTGTGAGTACCAAGATGTCTTTCCATAAGAGCTTCCGGGTATGCCTCCTCACCGGCCAGTTGAGTTCGTTATCGATCTTGAGCCGGGCACTGAACCCGTTTGCAAGCATCCATACAAGCTTGGACCCAAGGATCTAAAGGAATTGAAGAAACAGCTCGATGAACAAGAGCGTCTGGGTTTGATCAGACGGAGTTCATCACCGTGGGGTTGTGGTGTTCTTTTTGTCCAGAAGAAGGATGACACGGACCGACTTTGTGTCAACTACCGTCCATTGAACAAGAAGACAATCAAGAACAAGTATCCACTTCCCAACATCAATGAGCTATTCGAGCAACTCAAAGGTGCTAAAGTATTCTCCAAGCTTGACCATCGTATGGGTTATCATCAGATTCGCATTCCTGAAGAAGATATTCCCAAGACAGCATTCAGAACAAGCTTTGGTTCTTATGAATATACTGTCATGTCTTTCGGCCTTGTCAATGCTCCTCCAACTTTCTCTTGGATGATGAATTTCATATTCAACCCCTATACCAATGAATTTGTCCTGGTGTATCTCGATGATATATTGGTCTTCTCTAAGAATAAGAAGGATCATGCCAAACATTTGCGATTGGTGCTCGACAAGCTCAGAGAGTATCAATTCTATGCGAAGTTTTCCAAATGTGAGTTTTGGCTCGATGAAGTTCTTTACCTTGGTCACATCATCTCTGCCAAGGGCATCGCTGTTAATCCCGAGAAGGTGTCCGCAATTGTGAATTGGGAACCTACTCAGAATGTCAAGCAGCTCTGCAGTTTTCTTGGTCTTGCAAGCTATTGCCGAAGATTCGTTGAGAATTTCTCTGAGATTGCAAAGCCTCTTTCCAACCTCCTCCAGAAGCATGTGAAGTATGTCTGGTCTCCTGAGTGTGATGTTGCTTTCAACACTCTCAAAGAGAAACTAGTCACAGCTCCTGTCTTAACTCCTCCTGATGAATCCAAGCCTTTTGAAGTTTTCTGTGATGCTTCTCTCGAAGGTCTCAGTGCTGTGTTAATGCAAGAGAAGAAAGTGGTGGCCTATACCTCTCGTCAGTTGAAGCCCAATGAGAAGAACTACCCCACTCACGATCTTGAGTTGGCGGCAGTTGTCCATGCATTGATAACATGGAGACATCTCTTGTTGGGAAGTCAAGTGGACATATTCACCGATCACAAGAGTCTCAAGTACATCTTCACTCAGCCCAACCTCAACCTTAGGTAGACTCGATGGGTCGAAATGATTCAAGAGTACAATCCGAGTATTGAATATACTCCAGGCAAAGCCAATGTCATTGCAGATGCTTTAAGCAGGAAGGCTTATTGCAACAGCTTAATCCTCAAGCCATTCCAACCGGATCTTTGTGAAGCTTTCCGCAAGCTGAATCTCCAAGTTGTTCCTCAAGGCTTTCTTGCCAACCTCATAGTCTCTCCTACTTTGGAAGATCAAATTCATGAGGCACAACTCCTGGATACCATGGTGAAGAAGGTGAAACGTGGTATCGACAAGGGTCTTTCCAAATACAAGTGCTATCGCATTGATGACAGAGAAACTTTATTCTTCGAGGACCGGATTGTGGTTCCTAAAGGTGATCTAAGGAAAGTCATAATGAACGAGGCACACAATTCTCTTTTTTCCATTCATCCTGGAAGTACGAAGATGTACCATGACCTCAAGCAGTCGTATTGGTGGACTCGAATGAAGCGAGAAATTGCTCAATTCGTGAATGAATGTGATGTCTGTCGAAGAGTGAAAGCAGAAGACCAACGACCAGCTGGTCTCCTCCAACCTCTTGCTATCCCAGAGTGGAAGTTTGATCATATCGAAATGGACTTTGTGACTGGATTTCCAAAGTCCAAGCGTGGAAATGATGCTATCTTCGTTGTCATCGACAAGCTTTCTAAAGTGGCTCATTTCCTTCCAATCAAAGAATCTATCATAGCAGCTCAGTTGGCAGAGCTATACACCTCCAAAATTGTCTCCTTGCACGACATTCCACAATTGATTTCTTCAGATCGTGGAAGCATCTTCACCTCTAAGTTCTGGGACTCCTTCCAGAAGGCCATGGGCACCAACATTCGCTTTAGCACAGCTTTGCATCCTCAAACTAGTGGCCAAGTCGAGCGAGTCAATCAAATCCTTGAAGATATGCTCAGGGCTTGTGTCATTTCCGTTGGCATGAAATGGAAAGATTGTCTTCCATATGCCGAATTCTCCTACAACAACAGCTTCCAAGCGAGTTCGGGCAAGGCCCCATTCGAGATTCTCTATGGCAGAAAGTGCCGTACTCCTCTCAATTGGTCAGAGACTGGTGAACGCCAACTTCTTGGCAATGACTTAATCAATGAAGCTGAAGAAATGTGTAAAGTCATCCGTGAAAATCTCAAAGCCGCGCAATCACGCCAGAAGAGTTACTATGAAAGTAAGCACCGTGATGTGGCTTTCGAGATCGGAGACCATGTCTACCTCCGCGTCTCTCCAATGAAAGGCACTCGTCGCTTCGGTATCAAAGGGAAGCTTGCCCCTAGATACGTGGGCCCTTTCAAGATCGTTGGCAAAAGAGGTGACCTCGCCTATCAACTTGAGCTTCCTTCCAACTTCGCGAACGTGCACGATGTGTTCCACGTGTCATAGCTTCGCAAGTGCTTCAAGACGCCTAAGCGCACTATCAACTTCGAAGAGATTGACCTCCAAGAAGATCTGTCTTATCATGAGCACCCCGTTGCTATTCTTGAAGAAACTGAGCGCAAGACTCGCAACAAGTCAATCAAATTCCTGAAAGTGAAGTGGTCGCACCATTCCAACCGAGAAGCCACCTGGGAACGCGAGGACTACCTCCGTTCCGAATATCCGGAGTTCTTTCAGTCCTAGATCTCGGGACGAGATCCTCTCGTAGTGGTGGAGTGTTGTAACACCTCGGATGTAACTTTCCATATTTGTAACTCCAACTCTTGCCATTTTCGGCTATGTGTTATGATATTCCCTTCGTGGTCGCGTTTTTGTTTTCCGTTTGCATTTTGTTCATGTCATGCATCTCATATCATGTCATCATGTGCATTGCATTTGCATACATGTTCATCTCATGCATCCGAGCATTTTCCCCGTTGTCCTTTTGCAATCCGGCGCTCCCACCTCCTCCGGTGCACCCCTCTTGTTTCTTTTCGTGAGCGGGTCTTGAACGTTCTCGGAATGGACCGAGGCTTGTCAAGTGGCCTTGGTATACCACCAGGAGACCACCGGTCAAGTTTCGTTCCATTTGGAGGTCGTTTGGTACTCCAACGATTAACCGGGCAACCGCATAGTCCGTTTGTGTGTGCAGCAAAACCCCCTCTCTAAACAGGCCAAAAACCCACCAAACTCTCTACCATGCTCTAGGTCGTTCGATCACGATCGTGTGGGCAAAAACCGCACTCCATTTGAACTCTTCTAGCTCCCTCTACCTATAAATATGTGTCTCTCCCGAAATTCTCGCACAGATCAACCCCAGCCCCGCTCCCTCTCCGCCGCCGGACGTGTCCGGTCCGGCCGGACAAAATCCGTCGCCGCGCCCGACCAACCAGAGGGCGCCACGTCAGCTCCGCCGGCGCTCTCTCTCTCCTCCGCGCCGCGGCCCGCCAGGCCCGCCGCCGGCCCCCGCGGGCCCAGATCCCGCGCGCACGCCCGCCTCCTCGCCCGCTGGGCCCCGCGCCGCCATCGCCCCCGCCGCCGTTCGCTGAGAGCCCGAGCTCCGCCGGCCGCCGCCGCGACTCCTCGTCGCCGGCCGCCACCGTCCTCTGCCGCGCCGCCGCCTCCTCCTCTCCACGTCGCCGGCCGCCGTCTCCCCCCGATCTCCGGCCGGCCCGAGCTCAAGCAGCTTTTCTCCGGCGAGCAACCACCAGATCCCGATCCAAAATCGCTGGAGGTTGACTTTTCCCGTATCCTGAAATTCTCTGAAGTCATTTTATTTTACAGTATGTGCCCATGTTCATAGCATCGTAACTCTCTGCATATAGCTTCGTTTCGCGCGTGTGATATATCGAAATGTTCGTCTCGTGATGCTCTACATTTTATTCCATTGCACCATGTTCATTTGAGTTCATCTTGAGGCCCAAATCTCTGGTGCAAGAGTGCTACTTGCTGTTATCTGCTGCTGTTACTTAGCAGAACTTGGTGATTTGTTATTTTTGTTGCTTTTAATCTGTGCATCTTATGGGCATGAGCTCTACATGTGTTTTGTTGTATGCCATGCCATCTTTCCAGTGGTGTATGCCATATATTTTTGTGATCTATGTGGTGACTAGAACAAGCATGCAAACTAGGCCCCGTAATGTTTCTGATTTCAGAGACGGTAATTTCTCTTTCTCCGAGTCTGTCTGCTGTTATTTTGTTGCCAGGTAAACTTGATGCTACGGAGAGATCCATGCATATTTTGGAGATGTTCAGTAAGGATGTTTTCTAGATATTATTGTAGTTGAATTATTCCTGTCCTTGTTTGCATTTATGGACTGCCATAGCATGACTCAATCTTGCTCTACTTTTGCTATAAAATATTTCTGGCAGATTCTTAACATGATATTCAATTTTGCCAAGCTTGTTGTACTTGATTCATTCATGCTATGTACTTGCTCTTGCCATGGATATCTTTATAAACATGCTATATAGCTTTAGGTATCTTTATTTTGTCATGCATTGCTTTGTGGTGAGTGCATCAAGCTCACCCAGATGCCTTCATATTACTGTTAAGTCTGAAACCTGTTAACGGAACTTGCTATGTTTACATGGCTGCCACCATATCTTCTGGTCCTTTTTGGCTTATGGTCAGTAAGGGACTCTCGTCATATGCATTTAGTAGAATACTTTCATGCCTTGTTTTGCCATGTTAAGTTCCTGTAGCATGTTGATTTCGTGCTCTGAACATTGCTACCTGATGCTGTTTTCTGCCATGTCCAGTAATTTCTGTGAACCTGTTATCTTTTGTACTTTTGCCATGCTTGTTTGAGCTTGTTATGTTGTGAACTAGGCGTAGCTCAGTGTTCATCTTTTGCCAAGCATCTCCTGTAGATTACTGCCATATGCTTTGTTGCTATGTTGGGGTGCTGTAGTATTGCTACTTATTGCATTATAAGTGCTATCATGCTGTTAATCGCAGATTCGTGTCATTTTTGTTTTGCTTGCCATTTGCAAACCGTGCATCCGTTTCCGGTGATCTTTATATCGATTTCAACCGAAATCATCTCATCTTTCCAGTGGAATGCTTGGGTTTTCAAGTTACTGCCATGTTCATCATTTTTCGTCCGGAGCATGCATATGCATCGCATATCATATCTTGCATATCATTCATGTTTTGCACCATGTTGTTTGTGCTTTTCCCGTGATTGATTGTGGTTCCATTGCTTGTGTTCTTGTCTTGGGTAGAGCCAGGAGACGAGTTCGTGAACGAGGAACCTGTTGAGTACGCTTACGAGGATCAAGCTTTCGACAACTCTGAAAACCTTGCATGTAAGATGGCCACCCCTCGAAATCACTTCTATCTTTGCTTTCCTAGTTATTCGTTCTATTGCCATGTTGCGCTACCTACCACTTGCTATATCATGCCTCCCATATTGCCATGTCAGCCTCTAACCATCCTTTCCTAGCAAACCGTTGTTTGGCTAAGTTACCGCTTTTGCTCAGCCCTTCTTATAGCGTTGCTAGTTGCAGGTGAAGTTGAAGTTGGTTCCATGTTGGAACATGGATATGTTGGGATATCACAATATCTCTTATTTAATTAATGCATCTATATATTTTGGTAAAGGATGGAAGGCTTGGCCTTATGCCTGGTGTTTTGTTCCACTCTTTCCACCCTAGTTTCTGTCATACCGGTATTATGTTCCTTGAGTTTGCGTTCCTTACGCGGTTGGGTGATTTATGGGACCCCCTTGACAGTTCGCCTTGAATAAAACTCCTCCAGCAAGGCCCAACCTTGGTTTTACCATTTGCCACCTAAGCCTTTTCCCCGGGTTTTCGCGAGCCCGAGGGTCATCTTTATTTAAACCCCCGGGCCAGTGTTCCTCTGAGTGCTGGTCCAAACTAGAGCCACTTGCAGCGCCACCTTGGGGAAACTCGAGGATTGGTTTTAGTTGTACGTAGTGTTCATCCGGTGTGCCCTGAGAACGAGATATATGCAGCTCCTATCGGGATTTGTCGGCACATTCGGGCGGCTTTGCTGGTCTTGTTTTACCATTGTCGACATGTCTTGTAAACCGGGATTCCGAGACTGATCGGGTCTTTCCGGGAGAAGGTTTATCCTTCGTTGACCGTGAGAGCTTATGATGGGCTAAGTTGGGACACCCCTGCAGGGTATTATCTTTCGAAAGCCGTGCCCGCGGTTATGAGGCAGATGGGAATTTGTTAATACGCGGTTGTAGAGAATTTGTCAGTTGACTTAATTAAAATACATCAACCGCGTGTGTAGCCGTGATGGTCTCTTCTCGGCGGAGTCCGGGAGGTGAACACGGCTTGAGTTATGTTTGACGTAAGTAGGAGTTTAGGATCACTTCTTGGTCATTACTAGTTGACGACAGTTCCGTTGCTTCTGTTCTCGCTCTCATTTGCGTATGTTAGCCACCATATATGCTTAGTGCCTGCTGCAGCTCCACCTCATTACACCATCCTTTCCTATAAGCTTTAATAGTCTTGATCTCGTGGGTGTGAGATTGCTGAGTCCTCGTGACTCACAGATTCTACCAAAACAGTTGCAGGTGCCGACGATGCCAGTGCAGATGATGGGATCGACCTCAAGTGGGAGTTCGATGAGGAACGTGGTCGTTACTATGTGTCTTTTCCTGATGATCAGTAGTGGAGCCCAGTTGGGACGATCGGGGATCTAGCATTTGGGGTTATCTTATTTTCATATGGTTTTTGACCGTAGTCGGTCTATGTGTGTATTTTGGATGATGTATGGATTATATTTATGTATTGTGTGAAGTGGCGATTGTAAGCCAACTCTCGTTATCCCATTCTTGTTCATTACATGGGATTGTGTGAAGATGACCCTTCTTGCGACAAAACCACAATGCGGTTATGCCTCTAAGTCGTGCCTCGACACGTGGGAGATATAGCCGCATCGTGGGTGTTACAAGGCTCCTCCATACTTCCTGGAGGGGAGGCGGATGGCCATAAGACCTTGGCAACACTCCGCATGGCCAGCCGAGCATGCTCGTGCCCTTGCGACTGTCTTTGCAGCAGATCATTTGATGATCCGGACACCTCCTCTTCAGGACGGCCCGTCAATATACCTGCAATCACAATTATATCAGTTCCATTTATCTCCGATCTACTTTCAAAATAGTTCAGACACATACTGAATATACCGCCCCGCAACTTCCTGTTCTCCTTCACAGAGTCGTCTAGCTGGGCTCGCCCATCTTTCAACTCTTCGCCCAAGGCGGTGTTAGAATCCTGTAGCTTGTTTTTCTCCCCTCTGACCCGGGTCAGCACACGCTCGCCTACGGCGCATAGCCTTTTCGCCTGTTTCCCCCTCTTAAGCGATCTTCAACTTCTCCTCAAATTGATCGGGCGATCCTATTATGCAATCAGCAACAATATCAGTACAGTTGGTAGACAATTATCGTTCCTCGATGGAGGGGAATGTTACCAGAAGACGCCTTCTTGAAGTTTTCCAGTTCGGTGGTGGCAGCATTTAGCTGCGCCCGACGCTGCTCCAGCTCTTGGGCTAGCAGGCCATTCTTCTCTGTAAGGACCTGGTTATACAACGATCCCTAAATCAGTTGTACCAACTGCTTTCGGTCTCGGGGGCTACTGGCATACGGTTATCCTTTCTTGGGACAAAGAAAACTTACTTGCACATCTGTCAAATATTGCTTCATGGCTTTTCTAAGCCCATCTCGAGCAGCTCGGATGTATGCGTCACCCGAGCTGAAGGCATTGAATGCCTCTTCCGAAATCTTGGGCTCTCTTAAGACAGCCCTGCAGCGCCGATGATTCATGCCGCTCTCTACTTCCGAGTTGGTGACGGACATATCTTCCGAACCCTCGGCCGAAGGACAGTTCGGCGTTGTTCCCACACCAGCCCCCGTCTCTTCGGCAGGATCTATATCCCGGTTCTCGGGAGCACGACAGGCCGGGCCCTCGGACACAGTTCGGCGAACCTTTTTCCTGTAACAAGTCAAACGCACAAGTCACAGTTGGGTGCAGCCGCTGGAAAACATATTTATAAATCCATACCTCTTCGATGACGGCCTGGCGGTGTCTTCACCGGCCTTCCTCTTCAATGGCCTGCATGAAGTTGGAACTGATCTCTTCGGAATCGACAAACGCCTCCCCTGTGGAGCACGAAACAGTGCGGTGGGTGAGGTAGAATAGGAGCACTCTTTTAGAGGAGGTGTCTCTTTATTACTTACGTGCGAAGCTGGAAGGAGACCAGGATAATCGCCGACGATGGCCACTTCCGTGCCATCATAGCTCGCCTGGTAAAAAAACCTTCCACGAGTACCACGAATATATCTGGGTCTTCTTCAAACCCAGGATCAAGCTCCCGGTCGTGGTTCTCCGGTTGTGGGGCAGGGCTATTAAGCCCCTCGGTTACCTTCCACCAGTGCTGTTTCAAAATAGACGGATCCAGAATTCATTAAAGATGGCTGGGAAAGCGGAGTGAATAAAAGCTAAGGGGTTGGGACTTACCCAGCTGGGAGGGTTGTACATGGAGTACCCGTCTCTACGATTGATGTGGAGAAATTCTTCTTCCTCCCCTTTAAACAGCTCGGCCAGTATCTTGGCTAGAGCGGCGGGGGTGTCCGGACCTTTCCGACCGCAATGAGATCATCATCCTCCCCATTGTAGTGCCACATTGGGAGCCCTCTGTATTGATGTGGCTGAACCCCTCGCACTATGGAGGTCGCCATTACTTCTACTATTGTAAAACCGGACTGGGCAAGCATGCTTATCTTGCCCAGGAGCTGACGAACCTCTGCACTGTCCTCCTCTTCAAGACTTCGAGGACGCCAGCAGTGACGTTTCTTCAATGGAACGCTTGCAAATTCTGGGAGACCCTTGCAAACAGGGTCGGGAAGAGCGACGTCTTCTATATAGAACCATTCGAAAGGACATTCTCTAGATGCCTTCCTTGGTGTACCGGACAGGTATCCGGTACTGACGACGCGCCATACTTCGGCTCCGCCCACTTCAAATATTGACCCCTGGTGATTGCGCGGGACAAGACAGAGCAACTTTCTCCATAATTCGAAATGGGCCTCAATGCCCAGGAACAGTTCGCACAAAGCGATGTATCCTGCAATATGCAGAATGGAGGCAGGAGTAAAATTATGCAGCTGAAGGCCAAGTATTCCAGAATCCCCCAGAGGAATGGATGGATTGGAAACCCAACGCCCCTTAGCAAATAAGGGACGAAACTAACTCGCTCCCCCCGGATGCATTGGCAAAGTCCTCCGCTTGGGTCTCACCGTTAAGGGAGGCTAGCCCTGCTCGAACAGGGACCAGATCTGCAGGGGGAAGAAATACCTGCGTTTGTAGCTTCTCTAATTGGCTGTGGGCCACTGAGAACCTCTCCCACTCGCCTCTCTCTGAGTCGAAGGAGGAACTGGGAATGCTAGCCATGTTGGAATGGTTTCTCCTAGTTGTCTTTGGGGATTTTTCTCCACGGGATGTTGAATGGATCTAACATCCGATCTCTTTAAATAGGCGATCTTCCTTGCCTGGATGGGGTGCTATTTGCAAAAATACCCTGACCTTCTGCATTCGCTCGACACATGGAAGACGAAGTTATTTGACGCGCAGAAGCTGGGGGGAGCGACATTGATCAACGACCGAATACAGTACTTGGAGGTCATCGGAGGAGGAACCAGCCTTGCAATGCCAAAGACAATTTGTGTGCCGAACACTCCGTTATTGAAGACTGGTTCGGGGGCTACTGAGGGAGTCCTTGACTATGGGGTCCTCGGGCGTCCGGCCTGTTATCCGTGGGCCGGACTGATGGGCTGTGAAGACATGAAGACCGAAGACCGTACCCGTGTCCTGATAGGACTCTCCTTGGCGTGGAAGGCAAGCTTGGCGATCAACTATGAAGATTCCTTCTTATGTAACCGACTCTATGTAACCCTAGATCCCTCTGGTGTCTATATAAACCGGAGGGCGTAGTCCGGATAGCATATATTCATGACCATAGTCATACAGGCTAGACCTCTAGGGTTTAGCCATTACGATCTCGTGGTAGATCAACTCTTGTAATACTCATATTCATCAAGATCAATCAAGCAGGAAGTAGGGTATTACCTCCATAGAGAGGGCCCGTACCTGGGTAAACATCGTGTCCCCCGTCTCCTGTTACCATCGATCCTAGACGCACAGTTCGGGACACCCTACCCGAGATCCGCCAGTTTTGACATCGACAGCGGGCGCCAGCGCGCACAATGTCCTTGTTTCCTCGTTGGTGCTAAAGGGGCAAGCGCAGGCGAGGAGTCCCGAGGCATCAGGCAAAGTTTTCCATATCGGTGCAACGACACCAAGACCAGCGGGACGGCAAGATGGAGGTCACTGTGGAGCCTAAGACGACGTCACCACCAGAGCCTTTGGCAGGCGAACACCACCTTTAGTCAGGATAACTTGTACTAGTTGTCTCCCTTCGAATTTGGCCGTTGTTGGCTCCCTTCCCGCTCAATATTTGGGGAGAGGACCAGGGCCACTATAAATAGGACTAGCCACCACCATTGGAGGCATCGAAAAAGGGATTCAGATTGCCCTCACACACACAAGTCAACCAAGCACAAGATCACCTCTCCTTAGGAGGGTGTTCTTCCCTTGTACTGTTCATCACCAGCCCAAGAGGCAATCCACCACACCACACTGGAGTAGGGTATTACACCACAAGGGTGGCCCGACCTGTATAAAATCTTGTGTCTCTTGTGTTGCGGGTTCGACGAGTTAAGCTTTGAGATTGCGGTCAGGCTGAGGGCGTGATTAGGTTGGGGGAGATCTTCATGCGCACCCAAGTGTTCGAACCTCGAGGGTTTTGCCGGAACCCAAAATCCGACATTTGGCGCACCAGGTAGGGGTTCGCCGAAGGTGTCCTTCCGTCGATCCGCATCCCGTCGCTTCGTCGCATCCATGGCGGACGCTCGCCGTGCCCGCGCTGAGCGCCGGGCCGCCCTTGCCGCCCGCGTCGCTCAGATAGCTCCTGTCGTCGGGCCTCCTCGTCGTTCTCCGTCACCCGCTGCCAACGCCGCCACCGGCCCGGCGGAAAACGAGCAGCAAGCGTCCTCACTGCACCCCTCGGTGCGGCGGGACGGCCGCACCGCCACTCCGTCACTGACTCTGGCCGGCTCGTCGTCTCATGCTCGTCGCGCTCCCACGGACGCGCAGGCCGCACTGCTCATGGCACGCGAGCTCCTGCGCTACCGTCCCGTCGACGACCTCTACGAGGACTGGCTGGACCGCATCGCCGAGCTCGTCAGCGCCGCAGGGAGCTCCCCTGCGCCATCCCTCTCGCTGCCTCGCCCTCCGCCAGCGGCGCGCGACGTGGCTCACGGAGCGCCTCCACCACCTTTGCCCCAAAACGGCGTCCTGGCGCCAAGGCGCGCGGCTCCCCGGCGTGACCCACCGCGCCAGGCGCCCGCGCGAGAAGAATGAAGCTGCCAAGAAGTTCCCCGGCTGCGAGAAAACGCGCCCACGCTCCCAGCACCACTCCGGCAAGACCGCGTGCCGCCTGCAGCGGCGGCGCGCGGGCATCAAGGGCAGGCTCCGCATCAGCAAAGGATCCCGGTGGCTACCACAGGCTGCTGCGCCTTCACTCCTGATCTGCGTAGCGTTGCCTGGCCGGGCAAGTTCAAGCCAGACCTGCCTCCTCGCTATGACGGCACCCCCGACCCCGCAGAGTTCCTGCAGCTCTACAAGCTGAGCATCGAGGCGGCTAACGGCGACGAAAAAGTCATGGAGAACTGGTTCCCCATGGCTCTGAAGGATGGTGCTCGTTTGTGGCTCCTGAACCTGCCCCTGGGCTCGATCTCTACCTGGAACGAGATGCGCGACCGCTTCATCGCCAACTTCCAGGGCACTCGCGACCGCCCTTCGGCTGCGGGTGACCTGCGTCGCATCAAGCAGCAGCCAGGAGAGACCCTCCAGAAGTACATCCAGTGCTTCAACAACGTTCGCCTCAAGATCCCCAAGGTGACGGACGAGGCCATCATCTCCGCGTTTTCCGATGGCGTCCGTGACGTCAAGATGAAGGCGGAGCTTGCCATCCACAAGGAGCTGTGCACATCCTTGGAGTTGTTCAACCTGGCGACCAAGTGCGCAAGAGCTGAGGAAGGGCGCCTTTCCCTCCTCGAACTCCTGGCTGCTGACACCGAGGAGAAGAGGGCCAAGGCCAAGGAAGTGAAGCGCAAGGGGGTAGCCGTGCTCGCGGCGGAGCCAGACACGAAGCATGGCCGGGACCAGCCTGAGTCATCCAAAAGCAGCCGGCCGTTCTGCGCCTTCCACAACGTACACAGCCACAACACCAACGACTGTCAAGAGCTCAAGGCCATTCGAGATGGACGCCTCGGTCGACGCCCCGAGCGCAACGACCGGGGCTATGGCCAAGGAGGAGGACGTGGCGGAGGACGCTGGGATGACCGTGGCCCCCGCCAGGAGTGGCGCGACAGGCCTCGTGAGGACCACTGGCAGGACCAGCCTCGCGAGGGCGCCTAGAGGGACCAGCCTCGCGAGGGCGCCTGGAGGGATCAGCCTTGTGAGGACCGCCCTCAGGGCAATGCTGGACTTCCTCCGCTGCCGCCACCACCGAGAAGGAACGACGACCACCATCAGGATGAGGGGCTGGGGGCGTCCAAGAGCCGCGTGCTATCGCCTGCATCTTGGGCGTAGCTCAAGCCCCAGCATCTCAGCGTATCTTCAAGCATTTTGCTCGTGAGCTGAACGCAGTCCTCCCCAGGCTCGAGGCCACGCGCCCGCTCAGGTGGTCCAAGTGCGCCATCACTTTCAGCTCAGCAGGCCAACTCAAGTGTGCGGCCACCGCTGGCGCCCTCCCAATGCTTTGCTCACCCGTCATCTGCAACGTACAAGTCACACGGACCCTCATTGACGGAAGCGCAGGGCTCAACGTCCAGTCCATCGAGACGTTCGACAGCCTCCAAGTGCCATACGATCAGCTTCAGCCTACCAAGCCTTTCTCAGGAGTGACCGACGGCTCCGCCACCCCGATAAGGCAGGTCCGCCTCCCTGTCACCTTCGGACAGCACGACAACTACCGTACCGAGCTCATTGATTTCGACGTCACCCACATCCGTTTGCCATACAACGCCATCCTCGGGTATCCGGCCCTGGCGAAGTTCATGGCAGTGACACACCACGGCTATGACGTCCTCAAGATGCCAGGAAGCGGCGGGATCGTCGCCGTCCCCTGCGAAGAGAAAGATGCGGTGTGCTCCCTCCAGCATGCCTTCCAAGCTGCATCCATCGAAGACCCCGACAACAGTGCAGCGCAGTACCCTCCTGAGGCTGTCCCCAAGAAGAAGAAGCAGCTGCTCCGCGCAAGGCCTCAGGGGAGCGGCACCTCGAGCGGTGCCGCGTCAGGATCGGCGCCCGCGCCTGGGGCGCCTCCCTCCCTCGCATCGGAAGGCGCGCCCGGCGCCCTCCTCGGGCAGGGCTTGGGGCTCTCTTCTGGAGGGCCTCAGACCTTGCCAACAACACGAGGGAGGTGCTCGGGCACCACATGGAGGCGTTCTTTGTGGCACGTTTCCCTCAGGAGGACACCGGGAGAGGAGCGCCTGGCGCTCAGGAGTTCATTGCCAAGACCACTCAAGAACTGCAGGATGCAAGAGCCATGTGCGGCGACCGCCGCTCACCTGGCACAGCTCCCCATCCAGGCGAGGATGGCGGGCTGCGCGTCTGCATCGACATTCCAGGGCTCAACAGGGCCTCATCTCGGGAGCTTTCCTGGCTTTCGCGCGTGGGACGTTGTGAGGGCCCGCCTCACAGCTACGTTCGCATGCCATTCGGCTTGCCGAGCGTGGCGTCCGCCTTCCAGCACAACATGCGGAACATCCTAGCGGCTCAGGAGACCAGGCATCACGCAGTCATGACAGAGATGGAGACGGTCCTCAAGGAACCGCCCGGACCCCCAGAGCCTCCCGAGGCTCAGGGCTCCGGTGGCTCGTGAGGAGCAACCCCTTCACCACGCATCTCCAGCTACCTCGACACCCCTTCGACGACGGAACCAGGTGACATTTTACAAGTTTATTTAGCTGGGAGCGCGCAATGGGCTGCATCATTCCCAGGCCGCGTGCGTCTGTCCCTGCGGCATGCATCCTTTATGTCTTTAGCTTACCCTGCTGGGGGCGCCCCTTGGGTTGCATCATCCCCAAGCCGCTCGGGTCTGACCCCGTGGCGTGTATCGCTCTTGCGTTTACCTAAGCTAGTTCGCTTTCCATGCATAATCTATCTATGGTTATCACCTGCTTGATAGCCACCCACCATGGAGCCACGCGCCGATCGTCTTTCTTCAGGGTCCTTCGCATAAGAAGGCTAGGCACAACCTCTGTAGTCGGGCCCGTCCCTGCAGCATCGATAAATCCAGCGGCTGAGCTCTGTCTGGCGGGCCGGCCCCGTTCACATCACCTCCTGGGTTGCTGGTGCTTGGCCTTCTCACGCGATAACCTTAGGAGATTCGTTCAGCGCAGGTTGTCTAACCATCTCGCAGGACCACCACAGCCATCAAGAACCAAGACCAGGCGCAACCCGCCTTGAGGTAGCGCGTCGTGAGTGCCGCGCTGGCTCACGAGTGCCTAGACACACCTCGCCTGGCCCTGCCGTGCAAGCCACGTGCCAGGGCGGGGCTGTACATGCCCCGAGGGCTCCCCGCAGTAGGGAGTCCCCTCCCACGTACCAGTGGAAGTACCATGATC
This sequence comes from Triticum aestivum, assembly GCF_018294505.1. Lineage (NCBI taxonomy): Eukaryota > Viridiplantae > Streptophyta > Magnoliopsida > Poales > Poaceae > Triticum > Triticum aestivum. The sequence continues at coordinate 522,201,210 of NC_057802.1, forward strand.
CGCGCTTGCTGTCGACACTGCAAGGAGCGACTATGCCCGTGCAAATGCGGAACCGCTATGCTCCGCGCTGGTGATAAACAACTGAGGGCGGCCTCACGGCCGTATCAACCTCAGGGAGCCCTTGACCTTAGTGTCTGGACTCAATCGCAACACCTCCCCTCGGGAGAGTCACGCGAGGGGGCTGGGCACGGGGGCAGCGCTCGGGTCACGCCCAAGCGTACGCCACCCAGCCAGGTCCCCCGGACCTTGTCGTCGGGCGCCCCTCCCGAGCCAAGCCTTGGCGAGGGCAAATGTAAGAAGGTCGTTTGAGCGTCAAGGGGGACTCCTGAGCATCGCGACTCAGGAGCCTAACTGGCCACGTAGCCCCTCACTCCTTGGTCTCGTCCTGGTGATCCGTACGACCCAACGGCGGTTGAGGTATGCGGGGAGTCGGGCCCTGCAGACGTAGAACACTAGACCTACCCCTGCATCTCCTTCCCGTAAGCTATTTGCGCGTCAAGGGGGACTCCTGAGCATCGCGACTCAGGAGCCGAACTGGCCACGTAGCCCCTCACTCCTTCGTCTCATCTTGGTGATCTGGACGACCTAGCGGTGGCTGAGGTATGCGCGGGGTTGGGCTCTGCCGACGTAGAATGTAAAGCAAATGGGAAGGAAATTGCAAAATCTCAAAGCAAATATTACAAGACAATTTGTTCTTGAAATACCAAACGCAAGTCTAAACGCCTCCACGAGGCACGGTACATGTTGCAGGAGTTTAACAGGAAAGGGGCCGCGAGCAAGTCATCCCTGGACACCGCCGTCGCCCGCAAGGGATGCCCCTTCCTTGGTGGCGTCACCTTCACCTGCACTGCCTGCCGGAGTGGCGGGATTAGTAGCACTGCCGGTCGAAGGCGCGGGAGTGAAGGCACGGAACTTCTTCAGCAGGGCCTCCACCTGACCTTTCACGGCCGCGTCAGCGGCTGCGGAGTGCTCGTCGTCCACAGGCTCCAGCAGCTCGTCAAGACGGGCAGTGGGATCGCGAAGATGGAGGTGGCTGAAGATGCGTGTCAGCGCGGCTGAGGAGAGAATGTGGGCTTCTCCCTCTGCCATAGGGCCGATACCGCATCAACCAGATAAGGAAGCAGCTGGGCGGGGCCCTCGTTGCTGGCGGCCAACGGCTCCTCCAAGCACTTCTCGTAGAGCGACCATAGCGCCGTCCGAGACCTCACTTCGAAAAGCTTGAAGGCCTTGCAGTCCTCAGCCAGGACCTTCGCCTTGGCGTCAAGATCAGCCTTCTCCACCTCCACCTTCCGCTCCAGCTTCTTGAGCCGGCTGCATTCCGCGACCTGCGCTTTCGCCAACTCCTCTAGCTCAGCATCGCGATCCTTGACGGTGTCCTCCCGGGCCTTCATCTTCTCCTCCTCCGCCTTGTGACTACGGGCTTCTTCCACACGCTCGCTACGTAGGATCTTCAGCTCAGCCTCCAGCACCCGGCAGCGATCCTAGGCGGCCTCGACGTCCTTCAGCGCCGCCTCGCGAGCAATCGGTGCTTGGGCGGCGGCCTGCTTCTCCTTCTCGAAGGTCGCCACGGCCTGGCTCAGCGCCGCCCGAATGGACATGTCAGAATGAAGCCAGCCAGAGACCAGCTCTAGGCGCCCAGCTACCAGGTGGGGGTCGGCACCCTGAAGATCTTCTCGCAGCCGGGTCATCTCAGAGAGAGCGCATTCCAAGACGTCAGGGGAGGTGGAAGGACCTGGAATCAGCGGTGCAGCAGGAAGAGGAGGAGGCGGCACCGTCACCATAGCCTGGAAGACTGGAGGCTCCTGAGCTTTGGGGACCTCAGGAGCCGAACCAGACACCGGTGTCTCCGGAGCCAGCGGGGCCACGGGGGCCGTCTCCTCCCGAGGATGCTCTACCAGGCCTCGCGAGGATGATCTAGCCGGAGAGGTGTGAGCGGCGACGCTGTCCTTCTCCACAGAGGGAGGCGCAGCCGGAGCAGGCAGGTTGCACTACAAAAAAAAGACACATCCGTGAAATTTTGGGCTGAACGAAAATCTTTACTGTCATACTTATGACACTTCTATGACGATAATTGTGACCAAACCCGGTATCATCATAGATTTGGTGGGGTCCTACTTCTATGACAAAAAATCATGACAGAAAATGGGCTTTTCGTCCTGGGCGGGCCTGAGACGCAGCTGCATGACATTCTTTGGGCCGTCCATGACGGAAAAAACCGTGGTAGAAGCAAGGGCGGGGAAAATATCGGGGAGTCCCCGGTTACGGTGGGTGGTCGAGGGCCGAGCGATGCGCGTTTCTCTTGTACGTACGCGCGTGTGTGCGAGGCGTTGGGCTCCTGAACCCGAGCGATTGCACTGTAGGCTACGCGTTACTGAACCCGAGCGATCGATCGATGGCTTTTAACTGAACCCGGTCGAGCGATTCCTTCACTACTGCTGCTAACTAAAGCCGATCGATGCTGCCTCTGGATGAACAGTGAGCGTTGCTGGGGGGGTTTGGATGAACAGTTCCCGGTGGGGTTGGATGAACAGGACCCTGTGGCATTGCGTCTGGATGAACAGTGAACGTTGCTGGGGGGTTTGGATGAACATTTCCCGATGGGGGTGGATGAACAGGACCCCGATCGTTCGAGCCGGTTGGGGCTGGATGAACAGGACCCCGTGGAGGGCAGGATGAACAGGACCACCCCGTGGAGGGTAGGATGAACAGTAGACGGTAGAGGGCAGGATAAACAGTAGCCCGTGGAGGGGTGGCTGAACAGGAGCCCGTGGAGAGGGCTCGTTGAACAGTAGCCGGTGGAGTAGCGCGCGGTGGAGGCTGGATGAACAGGAGCCCGCGGATGAACAGTCGCAGGTAGAGGCTGGAGGAGGTCGACGGTGGATGAACTGTAGCCCGTGGAGGCTCGAGGGGGTCGACGGTGGAGATGAACAGTATCCCGTGGAGTCCCGTTTTGCGGTACGCAACACCCCTCCCGATGAACAAGACCCCCATTTCGACCGTAGAGCTCCAACACAAGTCCGTTTCCTCCGTTTTGCAGTACGCCACAGCCCTCCCGATCAACAGGACCCCCGTTTTGACCGTAGGAGGTCCGTTTCCTCCGTTTTGCGGTACGCCAGACCCCTCCCGATAAACAGGATCCCGTCTCAAACATGGCCGGTCAAACACAAGGCCGTTTCCTCCGTTCTGCGGTACGCCAGGCCTCGTTTCCATCGGCTGTTCCGTCCAAGCCGGTTGGCTCCCACGCGTTCCGTTTCCTCCCGATGAACACGACGCATTCCGTTGGCTCCCCATGAACACGACGACGACGCTGTTTCTCCGTTCCGACCCAGCCATGTACACGAGCCCTGGCCGTACGTACGCGCGAGTGGGCGTTCGAGACCCCGCGCGTATGTACGTACGTGGCCGTATTTACTTTCTTGCACCCTGGCCGTTGTACGTACGTGTACATGCTACATGCGCGCCTCTACTACGACACGTGCGCGCCTCTACATCGACCAGTATGTACGTACATGTTCGCAACCAGAATGGGAATGCTACGTACGCTTCGACCAGGTGGGTCCCGACTGTCATGCACTTCCTTACATGCGAAGATGTAGCTGGTGGGTCCCAGCAGTCAGGGGGAAACTTTTTTTCATGAAATACGGTGGCCCATCCGGTGGGTCGCCGCTGTCAGGTGGAGGAATAATTATTTTGCGCGTAATAAGGAGGCACTTCCTTGCCGTGGCCGTGGACCCAGCTGTCAGCCTCTCCACATACAGTCCACGTCCGATGGAAGCCGTTCCTTGACCATGTTGACCACGCCGCGCCGAGAGCACCAGGGCGGTGGACGACGACGAGGCCAAGGAAGGGGATGATGCGGAGCCGGGGAAGACGCGGCAGTGGAAGCCCGCACGGAGAGGAGTATGAGGGTTCACTGGTTCGGCTTCGGTGTGAGGCTGCCGTCGCCGCAGGGCCTGGCCAGCGGTGGGAATAGTAGGGGGCGGTGAGGCCTCCGCGGCAGCACAGCCGGCCACGGGAGGCAGGAGCATGCGGCACGACCGGCGCTGCTTTGGGCGGCTGGAGCAACAAGACCAGAGGTTGAAGAAGCACTATGATCGTTGGATGGACATCGTACGGTCACTGGAGCTACAATCGTGCATATTGACTAGGTTGACAAAGCCCTCCGTCCCCGTCAAGTTAGTAGGCCCACAAGTCAGCCTGCCACTATACTGGGTCCCAGCTAGCAGGGGGAGTATTCATTTTTTGTTCGTAATAAGGACGCACTTCCTTGCGTGCGAAGATATAGCTGGTGGGTCTGAGCTGTCAGCGGCGGTAACCCTTATTTCGTGAAATATAGAGGCCCTTTCGGTGGGTCCCAGATGTCAGGTGGAGGAATCATTATTTTGCGCGTAATAAGGAGGCATTTCCTTGCGTGCGGCCGTGGACCCAGCTGTCAGCCTCTCCACGTACAGTCCACTTCAGATGCATGTCGGTCGTTGACCACGTTGACCAGGCCCCGCCAAGAGCACCAGGGAGGTGGACGACGGCGAGGCCTAGGAAGGGAACGATACGGAGGCAGGGAAGACTCGGCAGTTGTTTCCCACGCGTAGGGGAGTACGACTGTACGAGGGTTTACTGGTTTGTCTGCCGTCGCCGAAGAATAACAGCAGGTGTGGGTGAGTAGAGGGATGGCTAGGCCAGCGATGGGAGTACAGTGGGGCGGTGAGGCCTACGCGGCAGCACAGCCGGCTGCGGGAAGGAGGGAGCAGGCAGTCCCGCCAGCGCTTGTTTGAGCGGCTGGAGCAGGAAGAGCAGAGATTGAAGAAGCACGACGGCCGTTGGATGGACATCCAACAGTCACTGCTTGTGCGTCAACCTTTTATTAAGGAAAGCCTCAAATATGTGGAAAACAACATACAACCCATCTACCATTATTTCTAATAATTTACAGCCCATTTGCTAATTCTTAAGGTTTTTTGGAGCCCGTATTCTTTTTGTTAGCATTACAGCCCATATTGTGGCCACGTTTAAAAATTATACGAAATTTTGCATATTTCGGTGCGGTCCGAACTGTTTTTAATCCCAAAATTTCGAGTCACATTCAAACTGATTTTGAAAACAAGTGTATATCAATATAAAATCCAACAAATTGTCGACGCATAAAATTTAATGCAATTTAAAATCTGGAAATAAAAAAAGAAATTTGAAACTAATTGCCGGTTTGATGTGTTTTAAAAATGTACAACCCATTTCTCATTACTGATAGGCCATTTTCTCGTCCAGCCGAATGAAGCTCTCCTCGTCTTGAAAGATTTGCAGCACAACAGGCCTGACAAAGTGACTTACTTGGCAAATCACAAAAAAAACTGGGCTAGCCATTTTCAGAAAGAAAAAAAAACTACTGGGCTGGTCTGTGGTAAACATAAATGAGAAGGCTGTCTAGACAGGCCAGAGTGCCCCGCACAGCCCAGTTGACACCCTGCTTCCGTCTCAAAAACAAATTAGATAAATGCCACTCCAATTATGGTGATTCATAAAAATGCCATTACAATTTCCAAACTTTGAAAAATGCCACTGCAATTTTTGCAAACTTTGGAAAACGCCAGTGCAATTTGCAAACTTTGAAAAACGCCACTCCAGACTTCGAAAAATGCCACTGGAAATGGCATGAAATGGCATTTTTGAAAGTTTGGAAATTGCAGTGGCATTTCTCGGAAATACCAGATTTGGAGTGGCATTTATCAAATTAACCCCTCAGAAATAACTGGGCGAGCTGCTGGGTCCCTGGTGTCAGCCGCTCGTTGTGCAATTCTCTCGTTTATTGACTACGTTGACAATGGCATGGGACCCAGATGTCAGAAATCCATTAGGAGGAGCCATCTTTTTATTGGCTTGAAATAAGGAGGCACTTGGTTGCGTGCTGCCATGACCTTGGCGGGTCCCTGCTGTCATCCTCTCCACGTACAATCATCTCCTTATTGTGTACGCGTCAACTTGGTAAGCCCACAAGTCAGCCTCTAAACCCCTGGAGGACAAATACAACCCATTTAAAAAAGTAACAGCCCATTCCATACGTTCGAACGGAAAGTTCAACATTCAGAGCAAAGTAACAGGTCTGATCCACATATAGAGTACTGAACTTCCACGTTGACAACCATCATAGCCAAGTTAACTATCTACTCCCACTAATACTCTAGTAGCGTACAAGTACTAACTAGACGATGCCGGCCGCCATCTGTGGTACACGCTAAACGCCGGCACCGGCGTCCTCCGCCTCGCCTCGGTGTCGGAGTAAATGGCCACGGGTAGCCTAACCGACTCCCCCTGGCTCTTTGAAAAATTACCAGGCCATTCGAGCCTTCAAGCATACAAAGCGTAGGATCGCCTTCCCCCGGCCGAGGGCCGACTCCCAGAGGGCGACCCAGCCTCAGAAACCTTCTCCAAGAAAGATACGAGACAGCCGACTCCAGGGAGCCGGCCCTGAGAGGACCAACTCCTAGAAGCCGGCCATAAAGAAAGCCGGCTCCCAGGAGCCGGCCGCGAGGAAAGCCAGTGTAACACCCCGGATGTAACTTTCCATATTTGTAACTCCAACTCTTGCCATTTTCGGCTATGTGTTATGATATTCCCTCCGTGGTTGGGTTTTGTTTGTCGTTTTGTATTTTTTTTCATGTCATGCATCTCATATCATGTCATCATGTGCATTGCATTTGCATACGTGTTCGTCTCTTGCATCCGAGCATTTTCCCCGTTGTCCGTTCTGCAATCCGGCACTCCCACCTCCTCCGGCGCACCCCTCTTGTTTTTCCTTTCGTGAGCGGGTATCAAACGTTCTCGGAATGGACTGAGGCTTGTCAAGTGGCTTTGGTATACCACCGGTAGAACACCGGTCAAGTTTCGTTCCATTTGGAGGTCGTTTGGTACTCCAACGGTTAACCGGGCAACCGCATAGTCCGTTTGTGTGTGCAGCAAAACCCCTCTCTAAACAGGCCAAAACCCACCAAACTCTCTTCCATGCTCTAGGTCGTTCGATCACGATCGTGTGGGCGAAAACCGCACTCCATTTGGACTCTCCTAGCTCCCTCTACCTATAAATATGTGTCTCTTCTGAAATTCTCGCACAGATCAACCCTAGCCCCGGTCTATTCGGCCGCGACGGTATTCGGAAACAATCCGCACCTTCGGGTCTGGAGGTTGAAGCGAAAAGGTCTGCATGAAAAATGATATACAATTCAGCTAGAGTTCCACATGACGGAGAAAGTACATAGTCACTTGGACTCAAACACTTCTTCCTCTACATCGTCCAACAGGCAGTCTAACTTACAATCCTGTTGGGAATATTTGGCGGCCACCTCTACTTGGTCATATACTAAACTAACGGGAATTTCTTCCCCATTTGACCCTAGCGGTCCAACCCGGGCCATGTGATTAGGATCCAGCTTGGTATATCGCGTTTTCACCATGGCTTAGGCCTCTCGGGTACCCTCTCGGCAGGACGATATCTTCCATAGTCGGATACGCCGCCGCGCTCCCTTGAACAGCTCTACAAGCTTGTAACACCCCGGATGTAACTTTTCATATTTGTAACTCCAACTCTTGCCATTTTCGGCTATGTGTTATGATATTCCCTTCGTGGTCGGCTTTTTGTTTTCCGTTTGCATTTTGTTCATGTCATGCATCTCATATCATGTCATCATGTGCATTGCATTTGCATACATGTTCGTCTCATGCATCCAAGCATTTCCCCGTTGTCCTTTTGCAATCCAGCGCTCCCACCTCCTCCGGTGCACCCCTCTTGTTTCTTTTCGTGAGCGGGTCTTGAACGTTCTCTGAATGGACCGAGGCTTGTTAAGTGGCCTTGGTATACCACTAGGAGACCACCGGTCAAGTTTCGTTCCATTTGGAGGTCGTTTGGTACTCCAACGGTTAACCGGGCAACCGCAAAGTCCGTTTGTGTGTGCAGCAAAACCCCCTCTCTAAACAGGCCAAAACCCACCAAACTCTCTTCCATGCTCTAGGCCGTTCGATCACGATCGTGTGGGCGAAAACCGCACTCCATTTGGACTCTCCTAGCTCCCTCTACCTATAAATATGTGCCTCTCCCGAAATTCTCGCACAGATCAACCCTAGGCCCGCTCCCTCTCCGCCGCCGGACGTGTCCGGTCCGGCCGGACGAAGTCTGCCGCCGCGCCCGACCAACCAGAGGGCGCCACGTCAGCTCCACCGGCGCTCTCTCTCCCTACCGCGCCGCGGCCTGCCAGGCCCGCCGCCGGCCCCCGAGGGCCCAGATCCCGCGTGCGCGCCCGCCTTCTCGCCCGCCG
>NC_057802.1:522210010-522219534 GCF_018294505.1 Triticum aestivum
GCTCGAGCAGTTTTTCTCCGGCGAGCAACCACCAGATCCCGATCCAAAATCGCTGGAGGTCGACTTTTCCCGTATCCCGAAATTCTGTCATTTTATTTTACAGTCTGTGCCCATGTTCATAGCATCATAACTCTCTGCATGTAGCTCCGTTTTGCGCGTGTGATATATCGAAATGTTCACCTCGTGATGCTCTACATTTTGTTCCATTGCACCATGTTCATTTGAGTCCATCTTGATGCCCAAATCTCTGGTGCAAGAGTACTAGTTGCTGTTATCTGCTGTTACTTAGCAGAACTTGGTGATTTGTTATTTTTGTTGCATTTAATCTGTGCATCTTATGGGCATGAGCTCTACATGTGTTTTGTTGTATGCCATGCCATCTTTACAGATGTGTATGCCATGTATTTTTGTGATCTATGTGGTGACTAGCACAAGCATGCAAACTAGGCCCCGTAATGTTTCTGATTTCAGGGACGGTTATTTTGTTGCCATGTAACTTGAGGCTACAGAGAGATCCATGCATATTTTGGAGATGTTCAGTAAGGATGTTTTGTAGATATCATTGTAATTGTTCCATTCCTTTCCTTGTTTGCAATTATGGAGTGCCATAACATGACTCAATCTTGCTCTACTTTTGCTATAAAATAATTCTGGCAGATTGTTAACATGATATTCAATTTTGCCAAGCTTGTTGTAGTTGTTTCATACATGCTATGTATTTGCTCTTGCCAGGGATAGCTTCATAAGCATGCCATCTTGCTGTAGGTATGCTTATTTTTTCATGCATTGCCTTGTGGTGAGTGCATCAAGCTCACCAAATTGCCTTCATATTACTGTTTCTGCCATGCTCTGTTTTCTGCCAAGTCTCAAACCTGTTAACGAAACTTGCTATGTTTACATGGTTGCCATCATATCTTTTGGTCCTTTTTGGCTTATGGTCAGTAAGAGACTTTTGTCATATGCATTTAGTAGAACACTTCCATGCCTTGTTTTGCCATGTTAAGTTCCTGTAGCATGTTGATTTCGTGCTCTGAACATTGCTACCTGATGCTGTTTCAGACATGTCCAGTAATTTCAGTCTGTGAACCTGTTATCTTTTGCACTTTTGCCATGCTTGTGTGAACCTGCTGTGGTGAGATCTAGCCATAGCTCATTGTTCATCTTTTGTCAAGCATCTGCTGTAGATTACTGCCATATGCTTTGTTGCTATGTTGGAGTGATGTAGCATTGTTACTTGTTGCATTCTAAGTGCTATCATGCTGTTTATCGCAGATTCGTGTCATTCTTGTTTTGCTTGTCATTTGCAAACCGTGCATCCGTTTCCGGTGATCTTTATATCGATTTCAACCGAAATCATCTCATCTTTCCAGTGGCATGCTTGGTTTGCCAAGTTACTACCTTGTTCATCATTTTTCTTCCGGAGCACGCATATGCATCGCATATCATATCTTGCATATCATACATGTTTTGCATCATGTTGTTTGTGCTTTTCCCGTGATTGATTGTGGTTCTGTTGCTTGTGTTCTTGTCTTGGGTAGAGCCGGGAGATGATTTCGTGAACGAGGAACCTGTTGAGTACGCTTACGAGGATCAAACTTTCGACAACTCTGAGAACCTTGCAGGCAAGATGACCATACCCTCGAAATCACTTCTATCTTTGCTTTGCTAGTTGTTCGTTCTATTGCCATGCTGCACTACCTACCACTTGCTTTATCATGCCTCCCATATTGCCATGTCAGCCTCTAACCATCCTTTCCTAGCAAACCGTTGTTTGGCTAAGTTACCGCTTTTGCTCAGCCCTTCTTATAGCGTTGCTAGTTGCAGGTGAAGTTGAAGTTGTTCCATGTTGGAACATGGATATGTTGGGATATCACAATATCTCTTATTTAATTAATGCACCTATATATTGGGTAAAGGGTGGAAGGCTCGGCCTTATGCCTAGTGTTTTGCTCCACTCTTGCCGCCCTAGTTTCTGTCATACCGGTATTATGTTCCTTGAGTTTGCGTTCCTTACTCGGTTGGGTGATTTATGGGACCCCCTTGACAGTTCGCCTTGAATAAAACTCCTCCAGCAAGGCCCAACTTTGGTTTTACCATTTGCCACCTAAGCCTTTTCCCCCGGGTTTTCGCGATCCCGAGGGTCATCTTTATTTATACCCCCGGGCCAGTGTTCCTCTGAGTGCTGGTCCAAACTAGAGCCACTTGCAGCGCCACCTTGGGGAAACTCGAGGATTGGTTATAGTTGTACGTAGTGTTCATCCAGTGTGCCCTGAGAACGAGATATGTGCCCTGTAAACCGGGATTCCGAGACTGATCGGGTCTTTCCGGGAGAAGGTTTATCCTTCGTTGACCGTGAGAGCTTATAATGGGCTAAGTTGGGACACCCCTGCAGGGTATTATCTTTCGAAAGCCGTGCCCGCGGTTATGAGGAAGATGGGAATTTGTTAATGTCCGGTTGTAGAGAACTTGTCACTTGACCCAATTAAAATACATCAACCGTGTGTGTAGCCGTGATGGTCTCTTCTCGGCGGAGCCCGAGAAGTGAACACGGTTTGAGTTATAATTGACGTAAGTAGGGGTTCAGGATCACTTCTTGGTCATTACTAGATGACGACAGTTGTGTTGCTTCTCTTCTCGCTCTCTTTTGCGTATGTTAGCCACCATATATGCTTAGTGCTTGCTGCAGTTCCACCTCATTACACCATCCTTTCCTATAAGCTTAAATAGTCTTGATCTCGCGGGTGTGAGATTGCTGAGTCCTCGTGACTCACAAATTCTACCAAAACGGTTGCAGGTGCCGACGATGCCATTGCATATGATGGGATTGACCTCAAGTGGGAGTTCGACGAGGAACGTGGTCGTTACTATGTGTCTTTTCCTGATGATCAGTAGTGGAGCCCAGTTGGGATGATCGGGGATCTAGCATTTGGGGTTATCTTATTTTCTTTTGGATTTTGACCGTAGTCGGTCTATGTCTGTATTTTGGATGATGTATGAATTATATTTATGTATTGTGTGAAGTGGCGATTGTAAGCCAACTCTCGTTATCCCATTCTTGTTCATTACATGGGATTGTGTGAAGATGACCCTTCTTGCGACAAAACCACAATGCGGTTATGCCTCTAAGTCGTGCCTCGACACGTGCGAGATATAGCCGCATCGTGGGCATTACAAGTTGGTAATGAGAGCCATCCCCGACTTAGGAGCCCCCTGCTTGATCGAATCGCTGGCGTTGTTGAGTCTAGAACAAAAATGTTTTGAGTCTTAGGATTATATATATCGGAGAGTAGGATTCTTTTTACTCCTCAGTCCCTTCGTCGCTCTAGTGATGTCTCCTGACGTAGAAGTTTGACTCTTCTCTCCTCAAATTTCACTAAATTTTTTTTAGGATCACGCGGGAATCTTGGAATCGTTCCGATGGTTTTGTGACGAGAACATTGTTCTTGGTGCCTCCTGACATTTAGGGGTTGTGGCAGTGTCCCGGGGAGTTGAGCTCTGAGGTGCTGTCGTCACAATTTTATCGTTGCAGTTCTGGAATACCTGAGTTTCGCCGACATCGAAATCTCTTTTATGCAGTTGTTGGTGAGATCACCTCGACGCCACCCAGTACTGGGGCGGGTTGCCATAACTCGTATAACGGATGTTTTTCGAAGGTTGAGGCACACGATTTCCGAAGGTTTCTTGGTTATGTGTTGACGGATGGATACAGCTGGATCTAGGGATTGCTAGTTTGGGTGATATATTTTGTGTCCCCTGTAACCCCAACACCAGATTGCATAACCAGAAAGTTTCGGGAGTTTATAAGTGGGAATTCAAGTAGCTCTTAGGATATCTTTCTAACAGACGAATGATATGAGATTGGGGTTCGGCGTCTAGTGGTCCGCCTTTCCACGGTTGGTTTTACAGTGGTCTCGTAGTGTCTTAAAGAGTCCTTGTCTATGCCGACTCGGGGACACTTTGTATGTCATGTGCACTGCCTTGTACATGATGGTGCTGTACGATCGAGCTCGTGTGGGCCCCACCACGAAAACTTCGGACGAAACCTCTATCATATGTTTGTTCCGGCTTATTCTGCTAGCCAATACATTGTTTTGTTTTGAATTGTGGTATTCGAGTTGCTTCGAAATCAAAGGTTGATTCCATACCTTTTTCTAAGTGGCTTCTCAACTTATGGAAGTGTGATGATTTACTATGGAATTCATTCGTTCATCCTCGTTCGAATGTTTATTGTGAAGACTATATGTTGCAAATTTCTATTCGTGGATTCAACTTGACTATTTGTCTATCAAGATGCTAACGGATGTCACCCTCTTCAGGATGGCTCCGCCAACGCGTCAGAATCCGGATCGCAATGAAGGGAGTCAGGCGAACCCTCCGCCACCACCTCCGCCTCCGGAGGCATGGCAAGCTATCATGGCAGCCACCAACACCAATGCTCAGATGATTCTGCAACTCTTGCAAGAATGCACCCAATGGCAAGGCAATCAAGGGAATCAAGGCCAAGGCAACAATCAACCTCACTTCGCTACCCTCAACCAGTTTCTCGCAAATCAGCCCAAGTCTTTCAGTTACTGTGCCGAGGCCACGGATGCCGATGATTGGCTCGTGGACATCAACAAGCATTTTGAATGTAGCAATGTCAGGTCTGAGGACTATGTCAAGTTCGCTTCTTTTCAGCTCAAGGACCAAGCTGCTGATTGGTATCAACAATACAAAGATTCCAGAGGAGGTCGTGTGATCACTTGGACTGACTTCTGTCGGGATTTCAAAGCGAACCACATTCCACAAAGTGTTGTTGAGAGCAAGTGTGAGGAGTTCCGCAATCTCAAGCAAGGCAACATGTCTGTGTATCAATTCAACATCCAGTTTCAGAAACTTGCTCGCTTCGCTAAACAAGACGTTCCTGATGAAAAGAGCATGATCTATCATTTCAGAGGTGGCCTTAGAGAGGATCTGCAGTTAGCTCTCGTTCTTGTTGAGCCTACTCAATTTGATCAATTCTATAATATGGCACTGAAGCAAGAGGCTGCTCAGCTCAAGTGTGAGGCTTCTAAGAAGAGAGTCAGGGACGCAGTTCAGTCTTCTTCTTCCTCACTTGTGGCTGCTAACCAACAGAAGTTCTGGTTGCCTCCTCCTCCTCTATTTCGTCAGCCTTACCAGCAGAAGAACAAAGGTGGCCATGGTTCTTCCCACTCTTCCAACTCTGGCTATCAGAACAAGTCTCAGAATCAAGCTCCAAGTCGAATGCTCCTTATCATCGTCCACTCTCAGAGGTGACTTGCAATAAGTGTCAGCAGAAAGGTCACTATGCTAACAAGTGCTTCAACCAAAGGCGTCTTCCGCCTCCTCCTCTTGTCAGATCTTCCAGCAATGCAGTGGTCAAGCATAATCCAAAGTCTGCAAAGGTGAACATGATGAATGCAGCTCAAGCGGAGGAATCTACTGATGTGATAATGGGTAATCTCTCAGTTAATGATATTCCTGCAAAAGTTCTTTTTGATACTGGTGCATCTCTTTCTTTCATTTCAAGACCTTTTGTTGCCAAGCATGATTTGTGATGGAAAAGATTCCTATCCCGTTGAAGGTTGTGTCTCCGGGCAAGCAAATGACATCTAATAATTGTGTTCCGGATGTTTCCATCAAGATGGGAAACTATAAATTTATGTCTTCTCCAGTTGTTCTTGGTGAATCGGATATTGATCTAATTCTCGGGATGGACTGGCTTTCTAAGCACAAGGCTCAACTTGATTGTGCTGCCAGGGAAATTCAATTGACACACTGTTCTGAGGATGTTATCATTTATGCCGCTGGTGATGAAACCATTCGGTTATTTTCTCTCAATGAGAAGGGCGAATTGAATGCCATCTCTCAGATTCCAGTCATTTGTGAGTATCAAGATGTCTTTCCAGAAGAGCTTTCGGGTATGCCTCCTCACCGGCCAGTTGAGTTCGTTATCGATCTAGAGCCTGGCGCGGAACCCGTTTGCAAGCGTCCATACAAGCTTGGACCCAAGGAGCTGAAGGAATTGAAGAAACAGCTCGATGAACAAGAGCGTCTGGGTTTGATCAGACCGAGCTCATCTCCATGGGGTTGTGGTGTTCTTTTTGTCCAGAAGAAGGATGGCACGGACCGACATTGTGTCGACTACCATCCATTGAACAAGAAGACAATCAAGAACAAGTATCCACTTCCCAACATCAATGAGCTATTCGAGCAACTCAAAGGTGCCAAAGTATTCTCCAAGCTTGACCTTCGTATGGGTTATCATCAGATTCGCATTCGTGAAGAAGATATTCCCAAGACAGCATTCAGAACAAGTTTTGGTTCTTATGAATATACTGTCATGTCTTTCGGCCTTGTCAATGCTCCTCCAACATTCTCTCGGATGATGAATTTCATCTTCAACCCCTATACCAATGAATTCGTTCAGGTGTATCTCGATGATATATTGGTCTTCTCCAAGAATAAGAAGGATCATGCCAAACATTTGCGATTGGTGCTCGAAAACTCAGAGAGTATCAATTCTATGCGAAGTTTTCCAAATGTGAGTTTTGGCTCGATGAAGTTCTTTACCTTGGTCACATCATCTCTGCCAAGGGCATCGCTGTTAACCCCGAGAAGGTGTCTGCAAATTGTGAATTGGGAACCTCCTCAGAATGTCAAGAAGCTCCGCAGTTTTATTGGTCTTGCAAGCTATTGTCGAAGATTCGTTGAGAATTTATCTAAGATTGCAAAGCCTCTTTCGAACCTCCTCCAGAAGCATGTGAAGTATGTCTGGTCTTTTGAGTGTGACGTTGCTTTCAACACTCTCAAAGAGAAACTAGTCACAGCTCCTGTCTTATCTCCTCCTGACGAATCCAAGCCTTTTGAAGTTTTCTGTGATGCTTCTCTCCAAGGTCTCGGTGCTGTGTTAATGCAAGAGAAGAAAGTTGTGGCCTATACCTCTCATCAGTTGAAGCCCAATGAGAAGAACTACCCAACTCACGATCTTGAGTTGGCGGCAGTTGTCCATGCATTAATAACGTGGAGACATCTCTTGTTGGGAAGACAAGTGGACATATTCAACGATCACAAGAGTCTCAAGTACGTCTTCACTCAGCCCAACCTCAACCTCAGACAGACTCGATGGGTCGAAATGATTCAAGAGTACAATCCGAGTATTGAATATACTCCAGGCAAAGCCAATGTCATTGCAGATGCTTTAAGCAGGAAGGCTTATTGCAACAGCTTAATCCTCAAGCCATTCCAACCGGATCTTTATGAAGCTTTCCGCAAGCTGAATCTCCAAGTTGTTCCTCAAGGCTTTCTTGCCAACCTCATAGTCTCTCCTACTTTGGAAGATCAAATTCGTGAGGCACAACTCCTGGATACCATGGTGAAGAAGGTGAAACGTGGTATCGACAAGGGTCTTTCCAAATACAAGTGCTATCGCATTGATGACAGAGACACTTTGTTCTTCGAGGACCGGATTGTGGTTCCTAAAGGTAATCTAAGGAAAGTCATTATGAACGAGGCGCACAATTCTCTTCTTTCCATTCATCCTGGAAGTACAAAGATGTACCATGACCTCAAGCTGTCTTATTGGTGGACTCGAATGAAGCGAGAAATAGCTCAGTTCGTGAATGAATGTGATGTCTGTCGAAGGGTGAAAGCAGAACACCAACGACCAACTGGTCTCCTCCAACCTCTTGCTATTCCAGAGTGGAAGTTTGATCATATCGAAATGGACTTCATGACTGGTTTTCTAAAGTCCAAGCGCAGAAATGATGTTATCTTCGTTGTTATTGACAAGCTTTCTAAAGTGGCTCATTTCCTTCCAATCAAAGAATCTATCACAGCAGCTCAGTTGGCAGAGCTATACACCTCCAGGATTGTCTCTTTGCACGGCATTCCATAATTGATTTCTTCAGATCATGGAAGCATCTTCACCTCTAAGTTCTGGGACTCCTTCCAGAAGGCCATGGGCACAAATATTCGCTTCAGCACAGCTTTCCATCCTCAAACTAGTGGCCAAGTCGAGCGAGTCAATCAAATTCTTGAAGATATGCTCAGGGCTTGTGTCATTTCCTTTGGCATGAAATGGGAAGATTGTCTTCCATATGCCGAATTCTCCTACAACAATAGCTTCCAAGCGAGTTCGGGCAAGGCCCCATTCGAGATTCTCTATGGCAGAAAGTGCCGTACTCCTCTCAATTTGTCAGATACTGGTGAACGCCAACTTCTTAGCAATGACTTAATCACAGAGGCTGAAGAAATGTGTAAAGTCAACCGTGAAAATCTCAAAGCCGCGCAATCGCGACAGAAGAGTTACTATGATAGCAAGCACCGTGATTTGGCTTTCGAGATTGGAGACCATGTCTATCTCCACGTCTCTCCAATGAAAGGCACTCGTCGTTTCGGTATCAAAGGGAAGCTTGCCCCTAGATACGTGGGTCCTTTCAAGATCATTGGCAAAAGAGGCGACCTCGCCTATCAACTTGAGCTTCCTTCCAACTTCGCGAACGTGCACGATGTGTTCCACGTGTCACAGCTCCGCATGTGCTTCAAGACGCCTGAGCGCAAGAGATTGAACTTCAAGAAGATCTGTCTTATCATGAGCACCCCGTTGCTATTCTTGAAGAAACTGAGCGCAAGACTCGCAACAAGTCAATCAAATTCCTGAAAGTGAAGTGGTCGCATCATTCCGACCGAGAAGCCACATGGGAACGCGAGGACCATCTCCGTTCCGAATATCCGGAGTTCTTTCAGTCCTAGATCTCAGGACGAGATCCTCTCGTAGTGGTGGGGTGTTGTAACAACCAAAGGATGTAACTTTCCATATTTGCAACTCCAACTCTTGCCATTTTTGGCTATGTGTTATGATATTCCCTCCGTGGTCGGGTTTTGTTTGTCGTTTTGTATTTTTTCATGTCATGCATCTCATATCATGTCATCATGTGCATTGCATTTGCATACGTGTTCGTCTCTTGCATCCGGGCATTTTCCCCGTTGTCCGTTCTACAATCCGGCGCTCCCACCTCCTCCGGCGCACCCGTCTTGTTTTTCCTTTCGTGAGTGGGTGTCAAACGTTCTCAGAATGGACCGAGGCTTGTCAAGTGGCTTTGGTATACCACCGGTCAAGTTTCATTCCATTTGGAGGTCGTTTGGTACTCCAACGGTTAACCGGGCAACCGCAAAGTCCGTTTGTGTGTGCAGCAAAACCCCCTGTCTAAACAGGCCAAAACCCACCAAACTCTCTTCCATGCTCTAGGTCGTTCGATCACGATCGTGTGGGCGAAAACCGCACTCCATTTGGACTCTCCTAGCTCCCTCTACCTATAAATATGTGTCTCTTCCGAAATTCTCGCACAGATCAACCCTAGCCCCGCTCCCTCTCCGCCGCCGGACGTGTCCGGTCCGGCCGAACGAAATCCGGCGCCGCGCCCGACCAACCAGAGGGCGCCACGTCAGCTCCGCCGGCGCTCTCTCTCTCCTCCGCGCCGCGGCCCGCCAGGCCCGCCGCCGGCCCCCGCGGGCCCAGATCC
>NC_057802.1:522219763-522239393 GCF_018294505.1 Triticum aestivum
CCCGAGCTCGAGCAGTTATTCTCCGGCAAGCAACCACCAGATCCCGATCCAAAATCGCTGCAGGTTGACTTTTCCCGTATCCCGAAATTCTGTCATTTTATTTTACAGTATGTGCCCATGTTCATAGCATCGTAACTCTCTGCATATATCTCCGTTTCGCGCGTGTGATATATCGAAATGTTCGCCTCGTGATGCTCTACATTTTGTTCCATTGCACCAATCTCATTGTAGTCAATCTTGATGCCCAAATCTCTGGTGCAAGAGTGCTAGTTGCTGTTATTTGTTGTTACTTAGCAGAACTCTGTGATTTGTTATTTTTGTTGCATTTAATCTGTGCATCCTATGGGCATGAGATCTACATGTGTTTTGTTGTATGCCATGCCATCTTTACAGAGGTGTATGCCATGTATTTTTGTGATCTATGTGGTGACTAGCACAAGCATGCAAACTAGGCCCCGTAATGTTTCTGATTTCAGGGACGGTGATTTCTCTGTCTGTCTGCTGTTATTTTGTTGCCATGTAAACTTGAGGCTACAGAGAGATCCATGCATATTTTGGAGATATTCAGTAAGGATGTTTTGTAGCTATTATTGTAATTGATCCATTCCTTTCCTTTCTTGCAATTATGGAGTGCCATAGCATGACTCAATCTTGCTCTACTTTTGCTATAAAATAATTCTGGCAGATTGTTAACATGATATTCAATTTTGCCAAGCTTGTTGTAGTTGTTACATACATGCTATGTATTTGGACTTGCCAGGGATAGCTTCATAAACATGCCATCTTGCTGTAGGTATGCTTGTTTTGTCATTCATTGCCTTGTGGTGAGTGCATCAAGCTCATCAAGTTGCCTTCATATTACTGTTTCTGCCATGCTCTGTTTTCGAAACTTGCTATGTTTACATGGTTGCCATCATATCTTCTGCTCCTTTTTGGCTTATGGTCAGTAAGAGACTTTTGTCATATGCATTTAGTAGAACGCTGCCATGCCTTGTTTTGCCATGTTAAGTTCCTGTAGCATGTTGATTTCGTGCTCTGAACATTGCTACCTGATGCTGTTTCAGACATGTCCAGTAATTTCACAGTCTGTGTACCTGTTATCTTTTGCACTTTCGCCATGCTTGTGTGAACCTGCTGTGGTGTGATCTAGCCGTAGCTCATTGTTCATCTTTTGTCAAGCATCTGCTGTAGATTACTGCCATATGCTTTTTTGCTATGTTGGAGTGCTGTAGCATTGTTACTTGTTGCATTCTAAGTGCTATCATGCTGTTTATCGCAGATTCGTGTCATTCTTGTTTTGCTTGGCATTTGCAAACCGTGCATCCGTTTTCGGTGATCTTTATATCGATTTCAACCAAAATCATCTCATCTTTCCAGTGGCATGCTTGGTTTGCCAAGTTACTGCCTTGTTCATCATTTTTCTTCCGGAGCACGCATATGCATCGCATACCATACATGTTCTGCATCATGTTGTTTGTGCTTTTCCCGTGATTGATTGTGGTTCCGTTGCTTGTGTTCTTGTCTTGGGGAGAGCCGGGAGACGAGTTCGTTAACGAGGAACCTGTTGAGTACGCTTACGAGGATCAAGCTTTCGACAACTCTGAGAACCTTCCAGGCAAGATGACCATACCCTCGAAATCACTTTTATCTTTGCTTTGCTAGTTGTTCGTTCTATTACCATGCTGCGCTACCTACCACTTGCTATATCATGCCTCCCATATTTCCATGTCAGCCTCTAACCATCCTTTCCTAGCAAACCGTTGTTTGGCTAAGTTACCGCTTTTGCCCAGCCCTTCTTATAGCGTTGCTAGTTGCAGGTGAAGTTGAAGTTGTTCCATGTTGGAACATGGATATGTTGGGATATCACAATATCTCTTATTTAATTAATGCACCTATATATTTGGTAAAGGGTGGAAGGCTCGGCCTTATGCCTGGTGTTTTGTTCCACTCTTGCCGCCCTAGTTTCTGTCATACCGGTATTATGTTCCTTGAGTTTGCGTTCCTTACGCTGTTGGGTGATTTATGGGACCCCCTTGACAGTTCGCCTTGAATAAAACTCCTCCAGCAAGGCCCAACTTTTGTTTTACCATTTGCCACCTAAGCCTTTTCTCCCTGGTTTTCGCGAGCCCGAGGGTCATCTTTCTTTAAACCCCCGGGCCAGTGTTCCTCTGAGTGCTGGTCCCAACTAGAGCCACTTGCAGCGCCACCTTAGGGAAGCTCGAGGATTGGTTTTAGTTGTACGTAGTGTTCATCCGGTGTGCCCTAAGAATGAGATATGTGCAGCTCCTATCGGGATTTGTCAGCACATTCGGGCGGCTTTGCTGGTCTTGTTTTACCATTGTCGAAATGTCTTGTAAACCAGGATTCCGAGACTGATCGGGTCTTTCCGGGAGAAGGTTTATCCTTCGTTGACCGTGAGAGCTTATAATGGGCTAAGTTGGGACACCCCTGCAGGGTATTATCTTTCGAAAGCCGTGCCCGCGGTTATGAGGCAGATGGGAATTTGTTAATGTCCTGTTGTAGAGAACTTGTCACTTGACCCAATTAAAATACATCAACCGTGTGTGTAGCCGTGATGGTCTCTTCTCGGCGGAGCCCGAGAAGTGAACACGGTTTGAGTTATAATTGACGTAAGTAGGGGTTCAGGATCACTTCTTGGTCATTACTAGATGACGACCGTTTTGTTGCTTCTCTTCTTGCTCTCTTTTGCGTATGTTAGCCACCATATATGCTTAGTGCTTGCTGCCGTTCCACCTCATTACACCATCCTTTCCTATAAGCTTAAATAGTCTTGATCTCGTGGGTGTGAGATTGCTGAGTCCTCGTGACTCACAGATTCTACCAAAACAGTTGCAGGTGCCGACGATGCCATTGCAGATGATGGGATTGACCTCAAGTGGGAGTTCGACGAGGAACGTGGTCGTTACTATGTGTCTTTTCCTGATGATCAGTAGTGGAGCCCAGTTGGGACGATCGAGGATTAGCATTTGGGGTTATCTTATTTTCATTTGGATTTTGACCGTAGTCGGTCTATGTGTGTATTTTGGATGATGTATGAATTATATTTATGTATTGTGTGAAGTGGCGATTGTAAGCCAACTCTCGTTATCCCATTCTTGTTCATTACATGGGATTGTGTGAAGATGACCCTTATTGCGACAAAACCACAATGCGGTTATGCCTCTAAGTCATGCCTCGACACGTGGGAGATATAGCCGCATCGTGGGCGTTACAGCCAGCTCCCAGAAGCCGGCCAAGACTGCACCCACTAAGACTGTACCCACATGGCGGCGATAGGATGGGGTGTGGCCGCCGTACAACCCACTACCCCCGAATCCCGGAACAGGCATGGCCACAGGGCGCCGTACGGGCCAGCCATCCCCCGTCCGGCGTGGCACTGTTGCCATGTTGGCTTCGATGTCAGCCACGACAGGCGCCAGTACGGCCCGTGGGCGGCGGGCCCCTTCGCCAGAGAGACATCCGAAGGCGGCCTGGCCTCCCCTAGTCGGCCAGGGAGATATAGCCGGCTACCTCCCTCCCTCGAAGCATGCGCCTCATTAAGGGGACAAGACGAGGTAAGGCTACAGTGAGAGCTTGCAAGGCGGCGACACTGTAGCCACGCTTACCTCGACGAAGCCCTCTTCATCAGAGGCGAGGCAACAGTAACCAGCCGCCGACAAAGCCCCCAAGCGGTGGGGCCGGCCTGCCGGCCAAGACGCCGGCAGCCGGCGGGACCCACCGGGCGGCGGGCCCCAATGACCGGCGGAGAAGCCGGCGAGCCTAGACACTGACGGCGGGGACCCACGCCTAGCCGGATTACCATTGTACCCCTAGGGGGTAGGCCTATATAAACCCCCCAGGGCACCCATGCAAAGGGTTGATCTAATAGAATTCCACACACCACCTAGAGAGAATAGGAGAGCTAGCCTCGCCCTTCCTCTTCCTCTATCCAAACAGCTCAAGGTGCGCTTGTAGCAACTTGTATTGATGTAGTGATCATGCGGAGACCCCGCAGAGCAGGACTAGGGGTGTTATCTCCACGGAGAGCCCCGAACCTGGGTAAGATCCGCCAGCGTGCATGTCTTCACCTCATCCCGTTTCCAGGAATCGGCGATGTTTTACTGGCTCCCACAATGATAAGCCACCCGTTGGCATATGTCGCACCTACCACCCGACATTTGGCGCCCAACGTGGGGCTAGGTGCACCGTCGTCCGGAGACCTGTTCTGGACGGGAACCCTTTTTCTCCCCCGCGAGCGCAGCCAGCCTGCTACGCCCGACGGCGCTTGCCCCGACGCGCTGCAAGGCGTTGACGACGCGTGCGCGGCAAGCTGCCTCGCCGATCTTTTGGGCGAGACTCGCATCTCCGACGAGCCCGCGTCCGACGCGGGTACGGACTACCCCGAGATCCGCCTCGTCAGCCTCCTCGACTAGCTTCACGTCTCCAGGGAGCTTGCTGTAGACTTGGAGTCGGTCGGCTCCACCGACCCGATGCATGTCGACTCCGACACGACATCATTCGACATTTACCCCTCCGACGTGGTAGTCTTCGACGACCCTCTCCCTCGAGCTGACAGCGGCAGCAGCGCTGTCATTGAGGTGCTGGTCATCAGCCACATCGCCGACTCGGGCGAGAGCGCCCACGACGCCCTATAGGCGGCGATGCATGACTTGTCCGTCCCCATCCCGGCTGATGCCGACGCCGAGACCCTGGAGGCACGTCGTCTCGCCCTCATCGCGGAGGGCCAGAACATAGCCTCCATGAGACGCCTCACTGAGGCCCACCAGCACGAAGTCGACCGCGCCGCTTTTGGTACGCCGCCTCACGGCGGGCCGAGCCGAGTCGGCCTCGTCAAGAAGCACGGCGCGGCCATCGCCAGCATGCTGGGGGCGGACCGCCCCGTTTACGCCACACCGCTCGAAAATCTGCGAGCTGCTCAGGCGGCAACAGAAGAGCTGAATGGGCTGGGGGCTGATGAGCTCCCCTACATGACAAGGCGCATCCAGCAGCTGATCGATGCGGCCGCAGAACGACATGAAGCCGGCACCCGCGCTGAGAGTCCTCCCCCACGCCAAGAGCGCGCCGCGACATCGCGGTCACCGACTGCGAGCGGCGCCCGCGCAAGGAAGGACAAGGAGCCGACTGCTAGCCGCAGCCGGACTCGAATCACCATCGAGCATGACGCGGAAGGCCGCCCTCGAGTGGTGGAGCGCCAGGGCAATCCGCCTCCTCCCCCGCCTCATGGAGAGAGATGTCCCACCCCGCCGCCTGTCACGCATCCGACTCTCGGTGGCCGACTAGGCCGCCGCGAGGGAGTCGGCGAGAACGACGCCCGCCACCGGATCGACCGCCTAGCTCGATCCTTGGCGCTAGAAGAAGAAGACGATGTCGGCCCGCCATGCTTTGGCCCCCGCATCCGCGACGAGCCCTTCTCCAAAGGGTTCTCGCTCCCCAGAGACACGCCCAAGTACAACGGCTTTGTGAAGCCGGAAGATTGTTCATCGACTACTCTACCGCCGTCAGTATAGCGAACAGCAACAGGCGCGTAGCAGTGAAGTACGCCCCTCTCATGCTGCTAGGCACGTCACGCACCTGGCTCAACAGCCTCAAGCCCTACAGCGTCAACAGCTGGCTAGACTTCACGGAAGTGTTCGTCCGCAACTTCACCAGCATGTACAAGCAGCCTCCCAAGCCCCGCCAGCTCTCCTTATGCGTCCAAGGGCCCAGCGAATCGACCCGCGACTTCCTCACGCGGTGGGCTGAGCTCCGCAATTCCTGCGAGGGGGTGCACGAGGTGCAGGCCATCGAATACTTCATCGCCGGGTGCCGAGAGAGCACCCTCCTCAAGCACCGACTCCTCTGCGATCAGCCGGCTACCCTCGACGAGCTGCTGGTCATTGCAGACAAGTACGCCATAGCCGACTCCTCGTTGAAGACCGAGCTCCGAGTGGACGCCTCTGGGAAGGTGCTTGTTCCGGCTCCTAAGACGCCGGCTGGTGACTCCAATCGGCGCCCCTACCAGAACGACCACTAGCGCAAGGCCCCTATGCCGCCTTCCACCAGTCGGCAGGTGGCCACAGGCGAAGACGAGCAGCCCGAAGAGCGGCCCGCTCCCAAGAAGAAGGGCGGCAGGCCGGCTTGGCAGCCGGCCTTCTCCTACGAGCAGACTCTCGATGCCCCCTGCAAGTTCCACAGCGGCGCGAAGCCATCCAACCACACGACCCGAAAGTGCCACTGGCTCACCCGGATCTCCAAGGGCGAGGGGCTGGTGCCGCCTCCGCCTCCCGGCCCGCCGCCTCCAGGCCCCCAGCAGCCGGCTGCTCGACCAGCAGTCGGCGCCATTCAAGATGAGGTCCCTGATGAGCACGCCGCCTACGTCGTCTTCACGCGCCAGGTTGAAGACAAGCGCAGCCGGCGCCGACAGCACCACGAGGTCAACGCAGTCGCCTCTAGCAGCCCCGAGTTCATGCATTGGTCCGAAAGGCCTATCAATTGGAGCCGGGCCGATCACCCAGAGGTGATGCCGTCCCCTGGCTCCTACGCATTGGTGTTGGATGTCACCCTCGCAACAGAGAGGCGGGCTGCCCGATTCTCCCGCGTTCTGATTGATGGCGGAGGCAGTATCAACATACTGTACCGCGACACCATGGAGAAGCTAAACCTCAAGGCGAAGCAGCTCATGCCAAGCCGGACCGTTTTCCATGGCATTGTACCCGGCCTGTCCTGTTCCCCGATCGTCAAGATCAAGATGGATGTTCTCTTCGGAGACCAGGATCACTTTCGCCGAGAAGCAATCTGGTTCGAGGTAGTGGATCTGGAAAGCCCTTAGCACGCCTTGCTTGGCCGACCTGCTCTGGCCAAGTTCATGGCTGTGCCCCACTACGCCTACCTGAAGATGAAGATGCCGAGCTCGAAGGGGATCATGACTATAGCCGGCGACTACAAAAAGTCCATCGAGTGCGCTGCAGCCAGCAGCCGGCTGGCCGACTCCCTCGTAGTGGCAGAACAGAAGAAGATGCTGGAGCGAGTTGTGGTCATGGCCGGCAAACAGCCGGCTCTGTCCCCCAACCCCAAGGAATATGATGCGCAGGGCTCCTTCTAGCAGGCCAAGGAGACGAAGAAAATACCTCTGGACCCGGAGAACCCGGAGAGGTTTGCAGTCATTGGTGCAAACTTGGACAGTAAATAGGAAGGCGATCTTGTCGACTTCCTCCATGAGAATCGAGACATCTTTGCATGGTTCCCAAAGGACATGCCGGGTGTTCCGAAGGATTTCGCCGAGCACAAGTTACACGTCCGAGCGGACGCAAAGCCGGTCAAGCAGCCTCTCCGCCGACTGTCCGAAGAGAAGAGAAGAATCGTAGGAGAAGAGATAGCCAGGCTCCTTGCCGCCGGCTTTATTATGGAAGTGTTTTTCCCAGAGTGGCTTGCCAACCCAGTCTTGGTGTTGAAGAAGAACAACAAATGGCGTATGTCTATAGACTACACTAGCCTCAACAAGGCCTGCCCCAAAGATCCGTTTTCTCTGCCACGGATTGATCAAGTAATAGACTCCACAGCCGGATGCGAGTTGTTGAGTTTCTTGGATGCCTACTCAGGATACCACCAGATTAAGTTGGACCCAGTAGACCGCCTGAAGACCGCCTTCATCACACCAGTCGGAGCTTTCTGTTACCTAACTATGACATTCGGCTTGAGGAATGCCGGTGCCACTTTTCAGCGTTGCATGCAGAAATGACTCCTCAAGCAACTCGGCAGAAATGCCCACGTCTACGTAGACGATATTGTGGCGAAGACAGAAAAGCGTGGCACCCTGCTGGAAGACCTCAAAGAAACATTTGCCAACTTGCGCCGACTCTAGATCAAGCTCAACCCCGAGAAATGCGTGTTCGGAGTACCAGCCGGCCAGCTTCTAGGCTTTCTGGTCTCCGAACGCGGCATTGAGTGCAACCCTGTGAAGATCAAGGCCATTGAGAGAATGGAGATTCCCACCAAGTTGCGAGACGTACAGAAGTTCACTGGGTGCCTGGCCTCCCTAAACCGCTTTATCAGCCGGCTAGGAGAGAAGGCTCTCCCCCTGTACCGACTCATGAAGAAATCCACTCATTTCGAGTGGAATGACCAAGCAGACCAAGCCTTCCATGAGTTGAAGAAGATGCTGACCACTCCACCTGTCCTGGCGGTGCCGACTGAGGAGGAGCCCATGCTCCTCTACATTGCCGCAACTAGCCGAGTGGTCAGTAAAGCCGTCGTGGTCCAGCGCCCAGAAGAAGGCCGAGCCCAGCTAGTCCAGAGGCCGGTATATTATCTAAGCGAAGTACTATCCAGCTCAAAGCAAACTACCCACACTACCAGAAGATGTGCTATGGAGTGTAGTTCGCCGCCAAGAAGCTGAAGCCCTACTTTCAAGAGCATCCCATCACGGTCGTATGCACCGCCCCGCCATCCGAGATCATAGGCAGCCGGGATGCATCTAGCCGGGTGGCTAAATGGGCCATTGCGCTTGCACCTTACACAATCTTCTACCAGCCCCGCACTGCCATCAAGTCCCAAGCATTGGCCGACTTCCTCGTCGATTGGGCCGAGACCCAGTACCTACCGCCGGCTCCCGACTCTACTCATTGGTGGATGCACTTCGATGGGTCCAAGATGCGCACCGGCTTGGGAGCCGGCATCGTCCTCACCTCTCCCAAAGGCGACAAGCTCAGATACACGCTGCAAATCCACTTTGCCGCCTCCAACAACGTGGCTGAATATGAGGCGCTCATACACGGGCTCCGGCTAGCCAAAGAGCTCGGCATACGCCGGATCCTGTGTTATGGAGACTCATACTTGGTGGTCCAGCAGTCATCTAGCGACTGGGACGCCAAGGATGCAAACATGGCGAGCTATCGATTCCTTGTCCAGCAGATCAGTGGGTACTTCGAAGGGTGCGAGTTCCTTCACGTGCCACGGGCCGACAACGACCAAGCAGATGCCCTGGCACGGATCGGCTCCACCCGACAGGCTATACCAACCGGTGTCTCTCTCCAGCGCCTCCTCAAACCATCTATCAAGCCATCTCCAGAATCGGACTCTATCTTCGTACCACCCGCCCCCGATGCAGCCGGATCCGACTGGAGGAACCCAGCAGGCGGCTCGGGGACTTCGACAAGCGGCCTGGGGACTGCCGTAGTCGCACCCGGCTCGGGGACTTCAGAACCCGGCCCGGAGACTGCAGCAGTCGGCCCGGGGATTGCAGCGACACAAGAAGCGGTGGCCGACTCCAACCCTCCACCACCCAACCCACCCACCCGAGTCACAGTGGCCGTACTAACAGTAGAAGAAGTCACAGCTCCATCATGGGCCTAGCCCATCCTCAACTTCCTAGTCAATTGAGAGCTACCGACTGATGAGATCTTGGCAAGACTAGTGCAACGCCGAGCCGGAGCATATGCAATAATAAACAGAGAACTTGTCAAGCACAGCGTCACTGGGGTCTTCCAGCGCTGCGTCGAGCCAAAAAGGAGTGTAGCAATCCTCAAGGATATCCACCAAGGCGAATGCGGCCACCACGCAGCCACAAGATCACTTGTGGTCGAAGCCTTCCGCCACGGTTTCTTCTGGCCGACTGCTTTGGAAGATGCCAAAGAGATAGTCAAATGCTGCGAAGGATGCCAAGTCTTCAGTTCCAAACAAGACCTGCCGGCTTCCGCACTCAAGACCATCCCCCTCACCTGGCCCTTTGCCGTCTGGGGGCTGGACATGGTGGGCCCATTCAAGACAGCCCGCGGCGGCTTGACACATCTGCTTGTCGCCGTGGACAAATTCACCAAGTGGATCGAAGCGAAGCCGATCAAGAAGCTGAACGGGCCGACTGCCGTGACATTTATTGCCGACATCACTACTCGGTATGGCGTGCCGCACAGCATCATCACCGACAACGGCACAAACTTTGCCAAAGGAGCACTGGCACGTTTCTGCGCGAGACAAGGCATCCGACTGGACTTAGCGTCCGTTGCCCACCCACAGTCAAACGGCCAGGTCGAGCGAGCAAACGGCCTCATCCTCTCCGGCATCAAGCCCCGCCTGGTCGTACCACTGGAGCGCTCGGCCGGCTGCTGGCTCGACGAGCTGCCGGCTGTCCTCTGGAGTCTGCGTACTACCCCAAACAAGTCAACCGGCTTCACTCCGTTCTTCCTTGTATATGGTGCGGAGGCTGTCATCCCGACTGACATCGAGTTCGACTCGCCTCGGGCCACCATGTACACGGAGGCGGAGGCCAAGGAAGCGCGAGAGGACGGCGTCGACCTGCTGGAAGAAGGCCGGCTGTTAGCACTCAGTCGGTCCGCCATCTACCAGCAGGGTTTGCGCCATTACCACAACCGGAAGGTCAAGCCAAGATCCTTCCAAGAGGGCGACCTTGTGCTTCGGCTGATCCAGCGAACAGCCGGCCAGCATAAGCTCTCGGCCCCTTGGGAAGGCCCTTTCGTCATCAGCAAGGCACTAGGCAACGACTCCTACTACTTGATCGACGCACAAAAACCAAGAGCACGCAAGAGGGATGATTCCGCCAAGGAGTCGGAGCGACCATGGAACGCAAACCTCCTGAGAAGATTTTACAGTTGAAAGCAGCATGTATCATGCTACCGGTTTTTTTAAATATGAGACAAACGGGCCCCCCGAGGCACACTCGGGAAGTGCCCTCCTTTATCTATGAATGACGAGTGTCATACTCATGAATGTATTATTACATTTGATTTTTTGTCTGGCACCGGGTTCGACTAGTCTGCCCGGGGACTGGCCGCATTAAGTTATATTAAAAGTTCTACCTGAAGTCAGACAAGTAGTGTGCCGGCACCCGAGCCCTCTCTTGTCAAAAGTTGCAGCTCGAAGAACCGACTGTCCGACTAGCAAGAGCCAAAGGCAGAAAGGATGCCCACACAAAAAACGGCTAAGAACCAACGAACTTATATAACGCAAAGACGGCCTCCAACCACGCCTACCGGCTGTCAAAACAGCCAGCTGGCCGGCCTCCCAATCACTTCGCTATAATACAACAAAGCTAGAGTACTTGCCCTCCCAAGCACTTCCCCAGCCACAGATTGCAGAGCAGCTGTCCGGCTAGGAAGGCGGCAACCAAGGGAGGGCGGCAAAGGAAAAAGCCGAAGGATGAAAAGCAAAGAACAAGGGAAAGCCAAACGCATGCATAATTATATTTACACATAAGGCCCCCAACAGGCCGGCAGTCAATATAGTTCGAATACACCCCCAGTGGGTGGAATTGTGCAAACTTAACAAAATACTATTCCAACAATGGTGAAACAAGAAAGTAGAGGCAGCAGACTAGACTAAGGGCGCAGCAGGGGAGCCGGGCTGGTCGGTGGAGACGGCGCTGCCGGTTGGAGGAGTGGCCGGCTGGCGGGTCTTGGCTTGATCATCACCGGCTGCAGGCGGTGCACCTGCGCGTGCCTTGTTGCTGGAGGCACGGTCAAGCTGAGGCTGACCGGCCGCTCCACCATCTGGCGCGGCGTCTTCACCCTCCTCCTCCTCCTCCTCGCCCTCGTCGCTGGAGTTGATCTCCTCCGCCGAGTCCTCGCCGTCTGCCGGGTTCAGCCCGAACCACTCCTCCGGCTGGGCAACGGCTTTGTCGTCCACCTCAGGAGCGAAGGCGCTGGTGTCGGTGTAGTCGGCAATCGCCGAAGCCCGCTGGATGATAGCCGGCCGCGCCGGCTCCAGCTCCGTGTCGGCCTCCTGCCGCCAAGTGGCCAGCTGGTCCAGACTCAGCTCGGGATACCAGGCCTTGGCGAACTCCAGCGCCCTCCTGGCGCCGGACCGAGCCGCAGAAGCCTTCCAGGCCTCGAAGCGGCCGACCGCCACCTCTAGCCAGTCGGCAGTCCGACTGGGGGTGCGGGGAATCACCTCACCAGGCCAGAGAGCGGCCAACACCTGCGCCCCAACACGTTGAAGCCGGCGGAGCATGCGATGAGCCGGCTGGAGGCGGGCCTGAATCGCCAAGAGCTGGTCCTCCAGCGACCGGCGAGCGTTCGGCGCGATCTCGGCGCGAGCCTGCCTTCGTGCCTCATGGCGGGCCTCGACGACCTGGTTGGCGGCGGTAGAGTAGCCAGGGAAGTACTCTGCGCAAGAAAGAAAGAGAAAGAAGAGAAAAACACCAAGTCAGAAAATGAGTCAAACGGCAAGCGGCAAGCAAGGACGAAGAAGAAGGCGGCCTACCGTCAACCAAGTCTTCGATCTGGCCATAGCCGTTGACCAGCATCTGCTGCGCTTCGGCCCAGCTGGCCGCCTCTGTCTCATAGTCGGTTTGGAGGGCGGCCTCGCTGTCCTGCACCGCCTTCAGGGCCGCCTTGTGGCTCTTCTCCTGGTCGACCAACCTCTTGGCCAGGCGGTCACGCTCCTGTGCCAAGGCATAAAACTCGGCCTCCTTAACACGAGGGCGGCTTGAGCCCCGCCCAGCTGCTCCCTCAAACTGGCGTTGGCCGCTAGAGGGATGGCAGAAAAGAAAGAAACAATAAGGAAGAAGTCGTCAAGGAAGATCCGACCCGATTGCTCAACAGTCGGCCCGAATCTCAGGGACTACACCCAGTGGGTGCGCTGATGCGCCCCCACGTAAGATAAAAGACGAAGCACTTACCCCGGCTCTCAGATAGGTCAGCATTCTTCTGGGTCAGCTGCCGAGCCTGGGAGTTGAAGGCAGCCGCGCGGAGGTTGTGGTAGTCCTGCAAAGTCAGGCAGAGGGGCGAATGAGAACAAGATAGCAAAACAAAGCCCGCTAAGAAGTTCCAAGCCGACTGTTCAGCAGTCGACTCGAAACTCGGGGACTACACCCAGTGGGTGCGCTGACGCGCCCCCACGGAAGAAACCAAGATAAAAAAAAGCAAAAATAGGAAGACTAACCCGAATGGCCGCCCGCGTCGCAAGGAACTCATCATTATATTTCCTCAGCGCCGCAGCCTGGGACTGAAGCCGATTCCGGACGTCCTGCGCTGCCACGTTCACCACAGCCGTCCCTCCACCCGGCATCCACCCCGAGCTGGCGCTGGCCGCCTCCACGTCCTGCGCCGACGAACTTGGGCCCGCGGCTTTCTGCGGGTCCGATGCGGCCTTCCCCGCGCGCTGGTGCGATGACGACCGGACCACCAGGTCCGTCCTCGCGGCCGGCTCGCCCCCGCCGATTGCGCAAGCAGCACGTTAGGCCGGCCGCCTTGAGCTGCCCCAGTCGGCGGGGCTGGTGCCGCCTCCCTCTTTGGGACGACGACGTCGTCTTCCCTCTCCAATCCCGGCTGGTCGCCACCGGCTTCCTCTGGCGGCGGCTCCGGGACCTCGGGCGCCGCGACACGCAGAGGGGTGACGAGCAAGGCCCCCTCCGCTATTGCCACAGCCGCAACCTCCGCTTGGGCCTTGGCCGCTGCGTCGGCGCGCGCCTTCGCCGCCTCCTCCTCCTGTGCCGCCTTGGCGGCCGCCGCCCTCAACTCCTCCACCTCCCGCTCCTCCCGCACCTCCCGTGCGTTTTGCTCCGTCGCCGCCTGAATCTCGGCGCGGGGGTCCACGCGGCGGGTGCCCCCGGATCCTCCCGGCAATCCAACGACGGAGGCGGCAGCAACCCGCTTGAGCGAAAGCGGAGCCCTGATTTTTTGAGGAAGGGCAAGGATTCAGAAATCACCAAGAAAAGAAGAAAGAATGTACAAAGGAATATACACTTACGCCGACACCATCTGCGGCTGCTTTACCACCTTGCGGAAGTGGGCCGCCTTCGCGGCCGCCTCATCCCACCTGGTCGCCGCAGCCCTGCCCTTGGGCTTCTTCGGCCGGCTCCCGAACAAGGCCGACGCTGCATGGCGCTTCTGCCCGCCGCCCCGAGCAGGCGGCGCGGCGGAGGAACCCGCGCCATGGCCGGACGCCAGCTGACGGCGTGGGACAATTTGCGCCTCGTCGTCATCCGGCCAGCCGTCGAAACTGGCTCCAAGCCCGGAGCCACCTGCTTCGCCGCCGGCTTCTCCGCCACCCGCCTCGGTGTTGTCATCCATGGCGGCCGCCCCCAAGTCATAGTCCTCCAGGTCATGCTCCGCCCGGTCGGGGAGGAATCGGCGCTCCGCCTCCGACCCGGCTATAGGACGAAGGAGAGGGCTCTGCCAAGGTGTGCCGACTGGTCAGAGACGGCCAGAAGGAATTCGGCGACAAAACTAAGAAAAGAAAAGGAAAAAGAGAACATACCGTGGGCGGAGGATGTGCACGGGAATATGGCTCCTTGCCAAACCGCCACTCTGCGGAGAGCTTGCAGTTCGCAAGGTAATTCACCATGTAGGCCACCTCGTCGTACGGCATGTCCTTGGTGCACATCCAACTCGGATCGAGCTGGCCGCTCATCTGACAGATCAGGTGAGGGCGGATCTGAAGCGGAAGCACCCGGCGCACAACGAACGCGGCCAGCAAGTCGGACCCAGTCAGGCCCTCCGACTGGATCATCACCCGCAGTCGGGCGACGGCCGCGGCTCCAGCCGGCCTCAGCGTCACGGCTCGATAGGACCATTGGGGCCGCCTCCCAGCCGGTGGGCCGGCTACGTAAGCTGGCAAGTTGACGTAGTCGCCTTGTGGGGCGACGTTCTTCACGTAGAAATATGGCTTCTGCCAGCGCTTCACCAACTGGATTAACGTGATGATGGGGAAGGGGTTGTCGGCCGCCGGCCTCCGCATCGCGATGAAGGCACCGCTCTGGGCCGGCACGCCCTGCATGCGGGTGCCCAGCTTAGATTGGAAGAACTCCCCCCAGAGCTCGAGGGTGAGGAGAATGCCAAGGAAGCCTTCGCACAAGGTGACGAAGGCGGACAGCAGCACCACCGTGTTCGGGGTGATGTGGTGCGGCTGGAGTTGATAGAAGTCGAGGAAGGAGCGGAAGAAAGCGCTCACCGGCAAGACGATGCCGCGCAGGAAATGCGAGCGGAAGACTACCCGCTCGCCTTCCTCCGGCTCCGGCATGATCTCCTTCGCAGGCGCGAGACGGACCCGCACATGGTCCGCGCCGGGCAACCGCCGCGTCTTGTGGAGGAACTCGATGTGGTCCATATGGACGTTGGAGCCGTCCCAGTCCCCGCCGTACTGCATGGTGGCTAGAGGCAGGCAAGAAAGAGTGCGGTGGCGGAGAAAGCACGGCCTCGCGGCGGCAAAGCTGCGGGGCGGAGTGAAGATTGGTGGGACGGCGCGGTGGCGAGTCGCTGCTGTGAGAGAAAGCAGGAGGAAGAAGATGGCGGAAAGGAGAGGAGCGTGCGAGCGTCTGCCGCTTCCCCTCCTCCCCCTACTTATAGCCTCGTGCGGCGAAGCCGAGGAGGCGAGGCGTGGGGAGGAATGTGAGATTAACTGCACCCACTCCCCCACGACCCGCGATTATTATGCCCTAAACAGCATGCAGAAACCGCCGCCGGAAGACGTGCAGACAGTTGTGGGCCGCAAAGAATCCGCGCCTGGGCCTAGGCGTAGGAGTGGCGGGCCCTCAGCCTCCGGCGACGTCTTGTCGCGCGCGTGGGTTGGCAGGCTCTTTTCAGCCAAGGGACGCCACGTGGTTCGCAGGCGGCGAGCGGCCGGCCCACAGCCCGGCACACGAGCCAACAGACTCCCGCCCTCCGACTTTAAAAAAATTTTCGCCAAGACGGCGCGCCCAATCGAAGCCGGCTCCCAGCTGCTAACTCGTCAAGATAAAAAGCTGACCGAGCTTCTCGACCTCCTCTCAACCTTGAAGCCCAACCAGCTTCAGGGACTACTGTCGGAGTAAATGGCCACGGGTAGCCTAACCGACTCCCCCTGGCTCTTCGAAAAATTACCAGGCCATTCGAGCCTTCAAGCATACAAAGCATAGGATCGCCTTCCCCCGGGCGAGGGCCGACTCCGAGAGGGCGACCCAACCTCAGAAACCTTCTCCAAGAAAGATACGAGATAGCCGACTCCAGGGAGCCGGCCCTGAGAGGACCGACTCCCAGAAGCCGGCCGTAAAGAAAGCCGGCTCCTAGGAGCCGGCCGCGAGGAAAGCCAGCTCCCAGAAGCCGTCCAAGACTGCACCCACTAAGACTGTACCCACATGGCGGCGATAGGATGGGGTGTGGCCACCGTAGAGCCCACTACCCCCGAATTCCGGAACAGGCATGGCCACAGGGCACCGTACGCTCCAGCCATCCCCCGTCCGGCGTGGCACTGTAGCCATGTTGGCTTCGATGTCACCCACGACAGGCACCAGTACGGCCCGTGGTCGGCGGGCCCCTTCGCTAGAGTGACATCCGAAGGTGTCCTGGCCTCCCCTAGTCGGCCAGGGGTGTGGCCGGCTTCCAATTGC
Source organism: Triticum aestivum (assembly GCF_018294505.1). NCBI lineage: Eukaryota > Viridiplantae > Streptophyta > Magnoliopsida > Poales > Poaceae > Triticum > Triticum aestivum. Next base: position 522,236,082 of record NC_057802.1, read on the forward strand.
CGGCTACCTCCCTCCCTCGAAGCATGCGCCTCATTAAGGGGACAAGACGAGGTAAGGCTACAGTGAGAGCTCGCAAGGCAGCGACACTGTAGCTAGGGCTGCAAGAAAAGCTCGAGGCTCGTGAGCCGCTCGAGATCGACTCGTTTTTTGACTCGACTCGAGATCGACTCGAAAAGAAACGAGCTGAGTTTGAACACTCTATGTAGCTCGACCAAGAAAGGAGCCGATCTTGAGCCAATGTTGGCTCGCTCGATTTTAGCTCGATAGCTCGACAAAATATCATTATGTTAAATAATCATGCCTTATATTAATTGGAAATACGATAATTTATTACCATCTATGTTGTCCATAATTTTTCTCCATTTTATTTACCAACGAACATGGAAACTTAACTAAGTGCAGAGAAGATTTAGGCCTCATTATGGCACGTGGTCGACTATGTGTTAAATAACCTATATTTTTGGCAAAGTTTCCAGCATATTCACCTTAATTTTTTAGTTTTTCATCCATAGATTCATATTTTTTTACCATCTCATTTAGCTCGAAACTAGCTCGAGATCGTTACAAGCTGAGCACGAGTCATGTTCTACAGCTCGATCATGAGCTTGACTCAGTTTGAGCTCGGTCGAATTTTCATATGAGTTGAGGTGAGCCAACTCCAACTCGCTCGAGCTCGACTCGTTTGCAGCCCTAACTGTAGCCACGCTTACCTCGACGAAGCCCTTGTCATCAGAGGCGAGGCAACAGTAACCAGCCGCTGACAAAGCCCCCAAGCGGTGGGGCCGGCCTGCCCGCCAAGACGCCGGCAGCCGGCGGGAACCACCGGTCCGCGGGCCCCAATGACCGGCGGAGAAGCCGGCGAGCCTAGACACTGACGGCGGGGACCAGTGCCCAGCCGAATTACCATTTTACCCCTGGGGGGTAGGCCTATATAAACCCCCCAGGGCACCCATGCAAAGGATTGATCTAATAGAATTCCACACACCACCTAGAGGGAAAAGGAGAGCTAGCCTCGCCCTTCCTCTTCCTCTATCCAAACAGCTCAAGGAGCGCTTGTAGCAACTTGTATTGATCTAGTGATCATGCGGAGACCCCGCAGAGCAGGACTAGGGGTGTTAACTCCACGGAGAGCCCCGAACCTGGGTAAGATCCGCCGGCGTGCATGTCTTCGCCTCATCCCGTTTCCAGGCACCGGCGATGTTTTACTGGCTCCCACAATGATAAGCCCCCCGTTGGCATATGTCGCACCTACCACCCGACACTCGGACTTGCTAGAGGTGCAATAGGGCGCGTTGCTCGTGCACGTTAGCCCTTTCCATGCCGGCGTGGTCCACCGAAGCTTCGGCTTCTAAGCGGGAAACCCACTTGACGAGCTGGTAGCAAAAATCAGTGTCGCGAACGCGTGCGTGCCCGACAGCCTCCAGGGCTATTTGCCGGGCACCGGCCTCCATGTAGTCGGCCCAGTTGCGGGTGCTCTGCTCGCGACTCAGAGCGTCGGTGCGCTGCTGCTCCATGTCCCGCTGGCAGCGCAAATCGGCGATACGCTACTCCTCCGCCAAGCAGTCGCGCTTCAACAACTCCTGCTCCTCCGCCAGGCGGTCGCGCTCCAACAACTCCTCGATCTCGCATTGCCATCTAAAGACCGATAGAATGCCTCCTCCCTCCGCATGCCTTCCGGTGAAAAACCGAACACTAGTTCCGGCGGTGACCGCCTCCGGTGTCGCCTATCACGGACGGGCGGGGGCATGGCGGACGTGGTGAGAGCAAGGATAAGTGGCGAGCAACGTCGAGCCGGTGGGGGCTTATGAGGATAGGGCCAGTTGGGTGATGGTGCCACCGGAGAAGCCCGGGAAACAGTAATTATAGGCGGAATGTAGGCGAACTAGTGTGTTGCGGGAAACGCGGCGGTCATCGCGGTCATCGGAATTCAATGCATAAGCAGGCATGGCTCAGCGTGCCAGCTTGCCGTGGAAAACTAGAAAAACTGAAATTATGACTGTGCCGTCCTGTCCCTTCAGTGGTGCGTCCCGTCCGTGCTGGGTCGCACGCCGGCATGACGGTCAAACGAGTGCACTCGAATCATCCAGATGAGGTACTCCCTCCTTGTTAAAAATGATTTCACCATTCATCATCTACCTTGGTTGGTTAGATTTTTGAATTGAGCCCTGCAAACCGGAAAGGAGGTAGTACGTGCGTGATCCGCTATTTATCCGTGTAGGATCGAGTAGGTCGGATAGTGTACATGTAGGATCGAGTAGGCCGGATGGTGTACGTGTACTATCGCATTAGCTGATGAACGTTCGCTGGGAGATAAGGCATTTGCGAACGTTTTTGCTGGCAGTTTCTTCAGATTCGCATGGCATTTTCTTCAAAGCAGCTTGTCAATTTCTTCAGAGGTAGGCATTTTTATTCAAAAAACTACCACTTCGGATCTCGCGTCGGAACTAAAACTGCCAGGAGCGCATTAGTAGGCTAGCTAGTGATCGATCAGTAACTTGTAAACACTGAGCGAACAGAAATAAGGAACTGCTAGTAACTTGTAAACACTAAGAACACAGAAATGAGGATCATGCTCTGCACAGCAGTAAGAGCCGATCCGTTCAAAATGTTCACAAGAGACTCACAGGCCTGGCATTGTAATATGTTCACATTAGTAGCCCAAATTCAAAACCAACTAGTACGATTCCCATACATAAGATCAACATGTTACTGCATCTCAATGATTCACAGATCATATATAAATATGTAGCTCCAAAAGCAAAGATCTAGAAAAAATATCTGTTCTTCCTACTCACATCACTACAAAAAAAAGACACATCCATGACATTTTGGGCCGAACAAATTTTTTTTCTGTCATACATATGACACTTCTATGACGATAATTGTGACAAAACCCGGTATCATCATAGATGTGGTGGGCTCCTACTTCTATGAGAAAAAATCATGACAGAAAATGGGCTTTTCGTCCTGGGCAAGCCGGAGACGCAGCTGCATGACATTCTTTGGGCCGTCCATGACGGAAAAAAACCGTGGTAGAAGCGAGGGCGAGGAAAATTTTGGGGAGTTCCCGGTTATGGTGGGATGTCGGGGGCCGAGCGATGCGCGTTTCTCTCGAACACGTACGCGCGTGTGTGCGAGGCGTTGCCTCTAACTAAACCCGAGTGAGGCGTTGGGCTCTAACTGAACCCGAGCGATTGCACTACAGGCTACGCGTTACTGAACCCGAGCGATCGATCGATGGCTGTTAACTGAACCCGATCGAGCGATTCCTTCGCTTCTGCTGCTAACTGAAGCCGATCGATGCTGCCTCTG
>NC_057802.1:522239867-522240109 GCF_018294505.1 Triticum aestivum
GAGGTCCGTTTCGTCCATTTTGCGGTACGCCACACCCCTCTCGATCAACAGGACCCCCGTTTCGACCGTAGGAGGTCCGTTTCGTCCGTTTTGCGGTACGCCACACCCCTCCCGATCAACAGGACCCCCGTTTCGACCGTAGGAGGTCCGTTTCCTCCGTTTTGCGGTACACCACAGCCCTCCCGATCAACAGGACCCTGTTCCGAACGTAGGAGGTTCATTTCCTTCGTTGTGCGGTACGC
>NC_057802.1:522240311-522260140 GCF_018294505.1 Triticum aestivum
TCCGTTTTGCGGTACGCCACACCCCTCCCGATCAACAGGACCCCCGTTTCGACCGTAGGAGGTCCGTTTCATCCGTTTTGCGGTACCCCACACCCCTCCCAATCAACAGGACCCCCGTTTCGACCGTAGGAGGTCCGTTTCCTCCGTTTTGCGGTATGCCACACCCCTCCCGATCAACAGGACCCCGTTCCAAACGTAGGAGGTCCGTTTCCTCCGTTGTGTGGTACGCCAGGCCTCGTTTCCATCGCTTGTTCCGTCCAAGCCCTCCCGATGAACACGACCACGCATTCCATTCCGACCCAGCCGGTTGGCTCCCATGCGTTCCGTTGCCTCCCGATGAACACGACACATTCTATTGCCTCCCCATGGACACGACGCATTCTGTTGCCTCCGCATGAACACGACGACGACGCTGATTCTCCGTTCCGACCCAGACATGTAAACGAGCCCTGGCCGTACGTATGCGCGAGTAGGCGTTCGAGACCCCGCCCGTATGTACACATACGTGGCCGTATTTTCTTTCTTGCACCCTGGCCCCTGTACGTACATGTACATGCTATGTGCACGCCTCTACTACGTCACGTACGCATCTCTACTACGACACGTGCGCGCCTCTACATCCACCAGTATATATGTACTTACACGTTCGCGACCAGAATGACAACGCTACGTACGCTTCGACAAGGTGGGTCCCGACTATCAGGCACTTCCTTGCCTGCGAGGATGTAGCTGGTGGGTCCCAGCAGTCAGGGGCAAATCGTTTTTTTTGCCCGGACGCACTTCCTTGCGTGCGAGGATGTAGCTGGTGGGTCCCAACAGTCAGGGGCAAACGTTTTTTCGCAAAATACGGTGGCCTGTCCGGTGGGTCCCCGCTGTCAGATGGAGGAATAATTATTTTGCACGTAATAAGGAGGCACTTCCTTGCTGCGGCCGTGGACCCAGCTGTCAGCCTCTCCACGTACAGTCCACGTCCGATGGAAGCTGTTCCTTGGCCACGTTGACCACGCCGCGCCGAGAGCACCAGGGCGGTGGACGACGGCGAGGCCTAGGAAGGGGACGACGTGGAGCCGGGGAAGACGCGACAGTGGATGCCCATGCGTAGAGGAGTACGAGGGTTCACTGGTTCGCTGCGGTGTGAGGCTGCCGTCGCTGCAGAATAACATGGGGTGTGGGTGAGTAGAGGGATGGCCTGGCCAGCGGTGGGAGTAGTAGGGGGCGGTGAGGCCTCCGCCGCATCGCAGCCGGCCACGGGAGGCAGGAGCACGAGGCACGACGGGCGCTGGTTTGGGCGGCTGGAGCAAGAAGACCAGAGGTTGAAGAAGCACTACGGCCGTTGGATGGACATCGTACGGTCACTGGAGCTAGAATCGTGCATATTGACTAAGTTGACAAAGCCCTCCATCCCCGTCAACTTAGTAGGCCCACAAGTCAGCCTGCCACTATACTGGGTCCCAGCTAACAGGGGGAGTATTCATGTTTTTTGTGCGTAATAAGGAGGCACTTCCTTGCGTGCGAAGATATAGCTGGTGGGTCCGAGCTGTCAGCGGCGGTAACATTTTTCGCAAAATACAGAGGCCCTTTTGGTGGGTCCCTGATGTCAGGTGGAGGAATCATTATTTTTCCCGTAATAAGGAGGCAATTTCTTTCGTGCGGCCGTGGACCCAGCTGTCGGCCTCTCCACGCACAGTCCACTTCAGATGCATGTCGGTCGTTGACCACGTTGACTAGGCCGCGCCGAGAGCACCAGGGCAGTGGACGACGGCGAGGCCTAGGAAGGGAACGACACGGAGGCAGGGAAGACTCGGCAGTTGTTTCCCACGCGGAGGAGAGTACGACTGTACGAGGGTTTACTGGTTCGTCTGCCGTCGCCGAAGAATAACAGCAGGTGTGGGTGAGTAGAGGGATGGCTTGGCCAGCGATGGGAGTACGGTGGGGCGGTGAGGCCTGCGCGGCAGCAGAGCCGGCCGTGGGAAGGAGGGAGCAGGCAGTCCCGCCGGCGCTTGTTTGAGCGGCTGGAGCAGGAAGAGCAGAGATTGAAGAAGCATGACGGCCGTTGGATGGCCATCCAACAGTCACTGCTTGTGCGTCAACCTTTTTTTAGGAAAGCCTCAAATCTGTGGAAAACAACATACAACCCATCTCCCATTATTTCTAATAATTTACAGCCCATTTGCTAATTATTAAGGTTTTTTTGGAGCCCATATTCTTTTTGTTAGCATTAGAGCCCATATTGTGGCCACGGTTAAAAAATGATACGAAATTTTGCATATTTCGGTGCGGTTCGAACTGTTTTTAATCCCGAAATTTCGACTCACATTCAAACTGATTTTAAAAATAAATGTGTATCAATATAAAATCCAACAAATTCTCCACGCATAAAAATTAATGTAATTTAAAATCTTGAAATGAAAAAAAAGATATTTGAAATTAATTGCCGGTTTGATGTGTTTTAAAAATGTACAGCCCATTTCTTATTACTGATGGGCCATTTTCTCGGCCAGCCGAATGAAAGCTCTCCTCGTCTTGAAAGATTTGCAGCCCAACAGGCCTGACAAAGCGACTTACTTGGCAAATCACAAAAAAACTGGGCTGTGGCCGTGGACCCAGCTGTCAGCCTCTCCACGTACAGTACTCTTCCGATGGAAGTCATTCCTTGACCACGCCGTGCGGAGAGCACCACGGCGGTGGACGACGGCGAGGCCTAGGAAGGGGACGACGCGGAGCCGGGGAAGATGCGGCAGTGGAAGCCCACGCGGAGAGGAGTACGAGGGTTCACTGGTTCGGCTGCGGTGTGAGGCTGCCATCGCCGCAGGGCCTGGCCAGCGGTGGGAATAGTAGGGGGCGGTGAGGCCTCCGCGGCAGCACAGCCGACCACGGGAGGCAGGAGCATGCGGCACGACCGGCGCTGCCTTGGGCGGCTGGAGCAAGAAGACCAGAGGTTGAAGAAGCACTACGGCCGTTGGATGGACATCGTACGGTCACTGGAGCTAGAATCGTTCATATTTACTAAGTTGACAAAGCCCTTCATCCACGCCAACTTAGTAGGCCCACAAGTCAGCCTCCCACCGGTGGGTCCGAGCTGGAGTATTCATTTTTTTGTGCGTAATAAGGAGGCACTTCCGGTGGGTCCGAGCTGACAGCGGGGGAAACTTTTTTCGTGAAATACGGTGGCCCGTCAGGTGGGTCCCAGCAGTCAGCGGGCAAACATTTTTTTTGCAAAATACGGTGGCCCGTCCAGTGGGTCCCTGCTGTCAGTTGGAGGAATCATTATTTTCCGCGTAATAAGGAGGCACTTACTTGCTGCGGCCGTGGACCCAGCTGAGACTCTCCATGTACAGTATACTTCCGATGGAAGTCGTTCCTTGACCACGTTGACCTTGCCGCGTTCCGTTGCATGCATGCGTCCATGGGCGTGGTGCGTCCCCACTGTCAGCCTCTCATGTACAGTCATCTTCCGATGACTCTCGGTTGTTGACCATGTTGACCACACCGTGCCGAGCGCACCCAGACTGGAACGACCCGGAGATGGGGAACACGGGGTAGTGGAGTCGCCGATGGAGAGGAGTGGGAAACTTCACTGGTTCGGGTGCGCGGCAGCACAGCCCGGTGCCGCCCACGGGAGACAGGAGCAAGAATAGAGGTTGAAGAAGGAGCAAGGCTGTTGGATTAACATCCAACGGTCCAGCTGCTAGAATCATTTGTTGATTAAGTTGACAAAGCCGTGCGTACACGGCTGCTTAGTAGGCCCACAAGTCAGTCACCAAATCTGACGGGTCCCAGCTGTCAACGGGATGAATAATTTTTTTCACAAAACAAGGAGGCACTTCTTTCCGTGCGAAGGTACAGCCGGTGGGTCCTAGCTGTCAGGTGGAGGAAACATTTTTTTCAGCTTAATAAGGAGGAACTTTCCTTGCGTGCGACCATGGACCTCGCGGGTCTCAGCCGTTAGGCTCTCCACGTACAGTCCTCTTCCAATGACTCTCGTTTGTTGACCACGCCGCACCGAACGCAGCGAGGCGATGGACGACGGCGAGGCCCCGGACGGGAACGACTCGGAGATGGGAAACCGCGGCAGTGGAGTCGCAGATTGAGAGGAGGAGAAGGGTTATAACTGGTTCTGTTGCGGCGTGGGGATGTAGTCTGTGGAGAATAACAGGAGGTGTCGAGGGGTGGAGGGATAGCCTGTCCGGCGGTGGGGTAGCGCTTTGCAGCGATGCGTGCTAAGCAGAGCCGCTAGCCGCCGAAGGCCGGACCAGGTAGTCTCGGCAACGCTGGAGGAAGAAGACGAGAGATTGAAGGTGCATGTCGGCCGTTGGATATAAATCCAAAGGCTGTGGATGACACAATCATTTGTTGACCAAGTTGACAACGCCCTGCGTAGGCTTCGACCTATTGGCCCACATGTCAGCCTACAAAAATGTGGCATATATTTAACCCATGTTTTCTAGAATGTACAGTCCATTTGCTGGGCTGGGTGAACAAATAATTTCGCGTCAATCAGGCCCATTTATATTTTCTAAGAAATCCCAGCCCATTTGTACTTCCTTGAAATACACGTATTAGGTGGGCTCGTTATATATATAATGTTATGTTAGAAGGAGCAATCAATATTAAAGAATAAACCGGAGAGGCACGTTTATATATATATAATTAAGAATTTAGCGAGTTATTGCTCGAAATAAAAATGAGCGCGTTATTATTAAATTGGTCCTTCAAATCTTCGCAAGCTTTTGTACACAATCACCAGGATTTTCCTTGCCTGTGAGTCAAAAACAACCAGGATTTTCCTTGCCAACTTCTGTTAAACATTTACTTTTATAAGTTAATAACATGTGGGATGTTTTTATAATGTATATATAAGTCTCTATAAAATATACGATAATAGTAATAATATAAATATATATAATGTGGTTAGAAGGGAAAACATAAATTGGACACAGCATTACTTTTATAGGAGACCTGCGTTTTATACCCCATAGTAGGCATACTAACAAGTTCACACACAAATACAACAGAAAAGGTAAACATTCATATCAAACTCAGGTTCACAGGACACGTTCATATTCATAGCCAACATTCACTATCAACAACTCAAAAGATTCATATATACACAAGCTCAGCATATCTATGCATCCAAATGATTGATAGATCACACAACAATATTCATACATAATTCACAAAAAGATTCAGATATACACATGTTCAGTATGTTTATGCATCGAAATGATTGAGATCACAGCCAATATGATCCATGGACGAACTTTAATTAACTAGGGTACAGACTGGTAAATGGTGTTCAATCGGAGGTACTTCTTGCTAAAATTAGTTCTTGTACGAGTAAACTCTCGAGTACATAAGAGGCAGCACAGACAATCTGAACTTTGCTTGTAGGTTTATCCTCAAATAGTGGCCTCGTGCCGAGGGAGGTTTGAGCAACTTGGCCACTACTTTCATCCAACTAGTTTACTGGCTCATCTTGGTCCTGTATCTCGCCAAAATTCTACATTGCAGACGAGAAAGGAGGCGGTTGAGAAAATGAACCACCCAATTTTGTTGTGCAGTTCAACTGAAATGGAGCATCCTTGGCGTGCAGACTGATTAAGTGCCAGATGAATATACGCGTCAACCAACTTGTCTGGAATCTTTAGACTCCATGCCATATAGTTCGCTACCATATGTGCTGATAACCAAAAGGCACAAGTTGGGACCAAAGACTGGACTCCGTTTTTTAGGGCTATGCACCAAGCAATATTTTTGGCGTTCACTCTCCTAATACTTGGAGTTTGACAATTGGTTGACGCCGGTTGATACTCGAATGAATATAGGCACTTCTTGTCAACATCGATGCTTGTCTGAGTGAACTTTGGTGTACATAGCAGCAGCATAAGTAACTGTCCATCTGATCATTTTGTGCAGTTCTACTGAAATCACCCGATGTAATGATTTGCCTGCGAGTTCAGGCTCCAAATTACTCCTTTATGAAATCGGCAAACAGTAGCACAATACGAAATTACCAATACATATGACAGGCACAATAATCAGGATAAAGACCAGTACCAACCTGTGTGAGGTAGCATATCAATTACTATTTCCTTTGACTGGAAGCCGAGATAAGCCAAGCGACTGACAGCAAAGGAAGAAAGCAAGCGGAGATTAGCGACTGACAGGAAAGGATGGAAGCTGTCGAGGCAATGAAGCACCCAAAGTTTTTGTGCAGTTCCACCAAAATCGAGCATCCCTGTTGGCACATATATTGAGAGAGTGAGATTACTATAATAGTGGGACTAGTTGATGAAACATACACTAACAAATAGAAGCACCCTCATTATCTTAATGGGTAAAGTTAGCAACATAGTAGTCTTGCTTAAAGAGAGGTATTAGTTTATTTAATCAGTGCCAATTAGCTCAACTCAACACTCAAAGCAATGCCATTTATCATAGGTTGCAAAACTTTAACGTGCAAAGATAAAGTAGTTTCTCATGACAGTAGCATGATACAAATAGAGATGACAGCAAACTAATATGGATGAAGGCCCATACCAACCTGACAAAAAAAGCTTATTCATGTAGTCCCATAAGAGATGATAAAGCACTCACTAGAATCACACAATAGTATATATTTTGTGCACTTCAAATGTATGGTTGAAATCACTCTTGTTTACAAGTGCTGAGATTATATCGAAAGATTATCAAGAACTTCCAGTAGAGTTAAAGCACTGGCTGGGATACAGCTCTATGTATTGTCTTGTGTAGTTCCACTAAAATGTATGATTGGCACAACATGATCCCTGTTTGCACAAGTAGGAACAAGGTGAAACCTTCATTAGCTTAGTGAGAAAGGATAGGAAGACATTAGCATATTACTCAAACAGTAGCATCAAATTCATGATGGACAATACTCAAAACATTGCCTCATTGAACCAATGGCAATAAATTGACATGCAAAACAATAGCACTATTATGTCATGACACTAATAATATTCCCTCCCTGCTCCACCACATGATTCACCTCCATAGACAAACATACACACGTACATGATTCAGCATAGGGTCCCACTAAAGATTTGTTTAACTCCAACAGGAAAATTAGGCAGTAATAAATTAGTGGTACTTAAGTACTCCTAATTAATTAAGTGAGACAGCAGAAGTGGAAGGGCTCCCTGGAGGATCGTCTCACATGTAAGGTAGTCGTTGCCGGAGCCCTTGAATGGCCTCGACTGAGGCCTCTGGCTTCAGCAAGATCGCCTTGGCACTGTTTATTCTTCTTCTTCCTCTTCATGCTCTGTTTCTCTTTCTCCTCACCAGTTGGTGAAACCAAGTACATGATTGGCCTTCTAATTCAGAATTGGTTTTGTCAGCGAGGGAGTACAAGTATAGTAGTAAAAAACAGCATTATTTTCTCATGGCAGTCGGAAAATAGAGATGAACACATGCATTAAATATCATTCTTACCTAAAGGAAGGTTATGGCGCCAATATGGATGATGAGGATTGGAACACAGATCTCCCTTTGTGCAGTTCCACTAAAATGAACCAACTGTTCCATTCTGACATTCCAGTTAAACAGCACAAAAGTCACTTCTTTTAAGAAGAGTTTTGTGCAGTGCACCAAAAGGTCACAACAGCAACCAGGTGAATTGGATATCATTGTTTGCACAAAAAGTCATAGAGGAAACAGTCAGAGTCTCAAACAATTACAGGCAAAAACATTTGGCTAAACTTGTCATGGCTTATAACAGTGGCATGGCTTCATTCTTACCAGGGACATTAGATTAAGAACAGCTGAGGCTGCGTTCGGTTCACAGGTTTGGTGCAGGATTTTCGTAGGAACACAATTCCTACGGTATTCTTTCCCTTCCAACCGTTCGGAACACAGGAAAGGTGAATAGTGTTTCATAGGAAAGCTCGTCTGGTAGTACTGCTTCCATAGGATTAGAAACATCCACGCGCTGCTCATTTTCTGGGCGGAAGCCCGAGGCAGGCGCTCGCTGCCATGCGTTAGACAGGTTGTTGTGCTGTGTTGCCAGAATAAAAAAATCAACCTATGTGTGGTATGTGAGGTGAGGACAAGAGTAGTCACTGTGTAGCTGAATAAACAAATAGCATCTCATACTGCCAAGCATGCTACTCTAAAAAAACAAATCTGTACATTTCGTAGTCCATCCGAACACATTCTCTTGAGAGTTTCCTTCGGTTCACTGTTCCATAGTTTTATACCTACATTCCTTTCCTATTCCTCTATTTTCATCAAGACCTATGTTTTCTGCCCCTTTATTCTGAACGGAGCCTAAATATTTGGTATAAGGGCATGGGACAGTGGGTGCACCAACAGTCCAGCACCACGTACGTAAACAGGGGCATAAAGTGGTGATTCATAGTTTGTTGCCCCGAGAAACAAACATCCAACAAACATATCTGGGCTGGTCCCATTTTTGTTCACTCTAGCCACCTACTCCTATGTGTGGATAGCAAATCTAGTCCTGGTCATACCACTGTGTACAACGTTACCCCTATATTTCCCTTTTCGACCAAGAGACCGGTTGGATGACCAGTCTGTACTACTTTCACCCCCTTTCCTTCCTGTTTGTACCAAGTCCGATGTACATACTAAATTCCCCCACCCCCACTTTATTTCTTGTTTGAACCAAGTACTCCCTCCGTCCGGAATTACTTGTCATCAAAATGGATGTGTCTAGAACTAAAATACATCTAGATACATCCATTTCAATGACAAGTATTTTCGGACGGAGGGAGTACAAGATTCGACTCCATGAAGTAGCTTTACCACTAACAATAGAAAAAAATGTGACGTTGGACCATCCGATCGAGAGGGGCTGAGAGGTAGAAAATGATGCACATGCAGCGACGTAGCAAGCTGGGGAAGTAGAGCTAACGCGGTTTCGAACGAAGATATACCTGAAGGTCGTCGGGATGTGGATAGGTGGGCGGCGGGAGGCCGGATCCGCCCACAGGCAACGGCGAAGGGATCGGATGACCTCCCGCGCCGGTGCTCGTCCAGAGATAACGGTGCGGCCGGCAGTGGATCTCCTCCCTCGCTGTCGACGACGGCCTAAACGCTGCCCCTCCTCCCCTTCACCGGCGGAGGGGGATACGTCCAGATCTGTAACCAGCGGCGAGGATAAAAAGCCAGTGTTTTTTGAAGGGAGAAAGACAGTGTTACTACCCCTATCTTGTTTAGATCTGGAGAGGATGAGAGTGTGTGAATAGAGCAACCCTAGAAAGCAAGCGTAGAGGCTCCGGCCTATATATACGTAGTGGGGTAGTTTTCCTTTTTCACTCCATCAAAACAATCGTTTAAAATTGTGTACTACTACATGCCAGGTCACGGTTTTTTTTAGTTGTTGATTGTTTTTTGATATAGCTACCCGCTTGTTCCAAGTGGTGTTACGGTGTGCCAGGTCGCACTTTGTATCGTTCAAGTCTGGGACTACAAGTCCATCCATTAAATGAACAACCACCCCCTGGTAAAAATTGTGAACAAGCCCACGGCTAAAATTAGCGGAAACGTGGGTTGCCCCAACATGCATTATTATTTATATTTTCTACTCCCTCCATTCCTAAATATAAGTCTTTTTTATAAGCCACACCTAAGACAAGAATTTTTTTTATTAGCAGTGAACCCCACATGTCATAGACACAAAAATTGTGGCAAGATTCCCTTAGGCAAGCCAAAGTGTGTCTAACAATTTGAGCAACTCAGGTTAGGCAAGTGTGGCAAGTGTGGGAAAAATAATGTGGCAACATAAGACAAACATAGTCACAATCCAAACAGCCCCGTAATTTTTTGTGACATGCATGAAAATTTGGTTAGTTAAATTTATAGTCAAAATTTGGCAAGGTGCATCAAATCAACACATGCAAGTATCAAAAGGAAAGTCACGGCATGCATGCATGCGTTGTACTGCCTCCGTTTCCAAATATAAGTCTTCTTAGAGATTGCAACAAGTGACTACATACGAAGCAGAATATGTCTACTCCTACATACGAAGTAGCCCATTTGAAATGTGTAAAAAGACTTATATCGAATGCAGTGCTTTGATGTGTCACGTCAACTCGTACAAGACCGAGAAATTTGATTACTACAACGCCCTCTCCCTCACGGACTGAGCTCCGGTGCCTTAACTGCACCTGCCTTTGGCTGCATGACAGGAGGGCCAACCACCTGTTGGGCCCACCTGTCATAGACGCAAAGGCAGGAGCAGTAAGTAGACGCTTTCGCTACACGCTATCCCTCCCGCACGAGGTGGACGAACATGCAGCAGTGGATTCGATACTGTAGAAGTAGGAGTAACATCATTGTTCGTCTTCTCGAAGAGGCGAAGAGCCAAGCGCAACCCGAACGTGGCAGTTGCGAATGCTCGCGTGGTGCGGTTCCTTGGAGTACTAGCCAGGCTCCTGCATGAGACAAAATTGCTATTGTTTAACAATTAAACTCCATTATCCATTGGTTGATACTCATTCTGCATAGGTCCACGCGCTTAGCACCGTTTCCTCCTGGGGTCACCAATGTTTATTTGCTAATTAATAGCATTGCATGCAATGAACTAGCCATTGCAAGTCATTAAAAGCATGCACACCTCTCATCTCTTATTGGTTGATATGTCAAGAAACAAGAAACAAGGTAGAAGTTAATGCACCGCGCCTAAGTGTTTTGGGACTATTTGGTTTTCGTAAGATGACTTACACACCTAGATGGAGGGAGTAGTATAGCCCTGTAAACCAGAAAGGAGTATTTGCCTTTCTAGAGATTTCAACAAGTGACTAGACTACACCGTGTGCAGTACTCCCTCCCTTCTGTTTATAGGGCTCAAATCTCAAATCTCATGAACCAAGGCATTTTGCGATTGGATGAATGTATCTCGTACTTTACAAAACTACCCTAATTAAACTCATGCATTAATTATGTAGTTCTCTCGTTTTCCTCTCCGCCTTGGTCGCGGTGCACAATATTGAGCACTCCTATATGACTAGCTGCTCTATCTACATGCGGGACATTTCAAAGCATTCTGGCCCACGTGCCATCCACCAAATCACAGCGAGGTGCTACAGTCGAGACTCACCTATCACCACGGTGTGGCCGTCATGACCCGTCATATCACAAAACCCACACCTTTACCAGCAGTGGTAAGGTGGCCTCCGAGTTGGCCTGGACGAAGCAACCATCATTTCACTAGAACGGTCGTTCAAGCCCTTTCTTCCCTTTCTTGAAGAAAACCTCACTCCAGGCTACTCACTTCTGCCATTTTTCTTCTGTACCGACGAAGGAAAGGTGGGCGAATCAGTTATGCTGCTATATTTTCATTCCAATAATCTTCTTTTTGCGAAGCACCGACCGATTCTCACATCCTATTCTTTTCCCGTTTTCATTGCGATTGTGGTTTCCTTTCGATTGCTTTTTGTTTGTCAGTACATTGATGGATCCTGGAGCACTAGGCAAAGAGTAGCCGGCGGACAACCCACTCGAGACAGCGATCTTCAGGAAGCGAGCACCGACCAACGAGTTGACCATGTTGGCGGGCCAACCGATGGAGATGAAGAACTCCAAGAAACAAGCATTGGCCAAAGAGTTGAGGACGTTGGCGGACGAACTCCTCAAAGAAAGTTGGAAGAACAGCAAGGGCCCCACCGTGCCTACCCTAGGAACTCTGATTGCCACCTATGTGAGGCTCAAGACCGAGTTTGAGGAGATATTCGCCGTTGAGAAGCAGTATTCCCCTGGCAAGGTGATGGCCCCCATCGAGGACGAGGAGATGGCCCCCGGAGGGATGAGATCCGCCGGTGAGCTGCACAAGGTAAAAAATTATGGCTAATTATCATAGTTGAGGTTTTTGATTATTTGCAATGTGCTTGATAATATGTTAGGGTTGTGCAGGTGCCGGTGGACGTCCTTGATGATTCCGATGCCGTGGCCCGTCCTGTTGGCATCGCCCCGGAGATCGATTCCGATGCCGCTGTCCATCCTGTGGACATCGCCCCAGAGATCGATTCCGATGTCGCGGTCAGTCCTGTGGACATCGCCCCAGAAATCGATTCCCATGCCGCTGTCCGTGCTGTGGTAATTGCCCGAGAGATTGATGACAAGAAATAGTTGGTCGCGCTAATCCTTCAGGGTAGTTTGCATTGCCCTGTGTTTAATTACCAGAACGATGCATGTTATCAAACCATCTTAGGGCTAGTGCACTGTCTTGTGTGGGCGGATCTTGCTACTTTTGTTTGATAGTGAATCATGCGAACCCTCTCCGAGTTATGGAAATAGATGTATCCTCACCAGCTTTTGATGTAATATATGGCATGCTTAGATGTAAGTTTGAACTGTTTATCATATCAGCAGGGCTTGTTTGATGATTCTTGGTGTTAGTAGGCTAGCTACTATGCGAGCTATAGTACTTGCAAAACACTCACCGAAGAGAAACATTGGGGCTGATGAGCTCGTGGTACGCTTATACTTATCCCTCGTCGATCGACCAATAGCCCTAGCTCCTAAAATTGTAGGCATAGCGATCGATCAGACAATAGTCGACATACATTCAGGCCTCATTTGGTTCATAGGGTAGGAAAATCGTAGCAAAAGTACAGAGAACGTGCAACACAAAATCATAGCAGTGCAAAGATGTACTCCCTCCGTTCCAAAATAGATGACCTAGGCGGGCTAGTTTGGCCTAGTGGGTTTCAGTGATATGACGTGGTACAGTGTCGTCCAGTCTTCGCGTGTGGTAGCAGTATTGCGGGTACAGTAAGTTTTCTTGAAGAAGCGGAATTCAACGAAGTCATGATGGTTCCTTCGTCCGAATAACTTACAGTGGGAAAGGTTGGGCCTGCGATCCCACCGGGGTAGACCAGGATAATTTTGTGCATGGCAGGTGGACCAGGATGGTCGACGTCCCACATGTCGGCGAAT
This sequence comes from Triticum aestivum, assembly GCF_018294505.1. NCBI lineage: Eukaryota > Viridiplantae > Streptophyta > Magnoliopsida > Poales > Poaceae > Triticum > Triticum aestivum. Next base: position 522,253,230 of record NC_057802.1, read on the forward strand.
GAAAGTATTCTTTCCGATATAGAGGACGAGCAATGAGTATTCATTGTTTATTTTTTATGAAAGCTATTGTCTCCACTGTTACGACGGAGGAGAGTGAAACACGGCAGCCCAGTGAACTTGGCATGTGCACCACTCCCTCCTTCCTCATGTAATGCCCAGGTTATAGCTTTTTCTCACTTTCTCTCTATCTATTTCCTCTCAAATGTTTTTTACCTTTCTTTTTTTAAGACACAATTGTTTTTTATGCCTTTTTTAGAATTATTATTTTTATACCTAGGAGCACGTGTAGAGACGGGCTCTTGCAGAGCCCACTTCTTGACTTTGTCAATGCCTCTCTCTCTTCCACATAAGGAGTACTACTTGTTATGCATGGATGCGGTGGGCAGCTGGCGTCTTGAGGGGCCAGGGCGGTGAGAGCGGGCTCCGGAAGCGGTTCGGACTCCAGCATGGCCCACCTCACATTATCACCATATATTTCTTGGAGTCCGTGCGCGGCGGGTGGGCGATCTCTTCTCCCTCCCCCGTTTCTCTCTTCTCAGCCGACACCAACCGAGCGATTAGATTTTGGCTATCGACGGTTTATTCAATTACGGTCCCACATGTCAGTGAAATTGCAAGACAACGCGTGTCCCCTCTGGTGAGCGGCGTGCGAGCCGGACTGTCGGGGTTGCGACGCGTACGAGTCGTAAGTGTGTCGCCTTTTCCTTTAGAACTTGCGAAGCGTAACATTTTTGCGCGATCGATCGATAGAAATCCAGAACAAAATGATGAGGGCGGTGCTTTCCCGCTCGTTAGGCGGGCTAGTTCGAGTGATATGACTTGCCACAGTGCCGTCCACTTGCTCCATTTTTATGTAAGCAAGAGTTTACACTCTTACGCGGGAGGAGTGCGAAACACCGCGGCTCTGATTTTGATCGAGGGATAACTGTTCCCTGCCAAATAATGGAGGATTGTTAGCGATTATAGCATGATAGTTAGGGCATCTCCAACGCTGGCCCATAAATTTACACCGACATCTGTCCGAGGACACTGATGGATGCCATCCGATGCTGCCCGCATACCTTTCGACAACTATATGAACTAACTGGACGAAATTCGTGCAAACAAAGCAAATTTCAAATTAACCGGATGAAATTCATTACATTTCGAAAAAAATTCCTACAAACTGGACGAAATTCATTACATATTTCGCACAAACCGTACTAAAACCTACTGTAAACCTAATCTAAACGATCGCCGGCGCCCGACCACCATGTCCGGCCATGAACCCGAGAAAGCCGGCCATTGCCTTTGCCTCCTCCTCCCCCGCCTCGATAACCTCCTCCTCCGGAGCACAAGGTTCTAAAGATTTCCCCCTCCACGTCGCCGTCAAGCGGCTAATCGGTCGCCGATGTTTACCCCACCAAGCTTGGCGTCGACTGAGTGGAGTAGCGGTGGCCTTCCCGGGACCAGAGCGGCAGCGACCTACCGTGTACTACTCTTCCTCGCTGCCGGCTGCGCCCGCGCACGCGCGCCGGCTTCGTGGTCGTGGCGGCGGAGGGCGGCCGGGGGTGGAGCCGGTGATCTCCTTCATTTGCTCCTGCGACAGTACGTCGAAGAGAGCTTTGGAGCGCGCCCGAAGCGGAGCCGCCGATGTCCCTCGTCTGCTCCTGCGACAGTACGTCCAAGAGAGCTTCGGAGTGCCAGGAAGCCATGGTTGAAGTGGTGCCGATAGAAGGAAGGGACCGGAGGAGAATAAGTGTGGGTCTTTGGCTATGGCTCGGAGCTGGGGCTCAAGTTAATATAGCGGCGAATGGCAATGAGCCGCGGCAGACGGATGGACAACTGGCGCCGGAGTAGGTTCGTCGGGCGTGAATGCGGACGCTGCTTCAGTGACTTAACTGCAGATGCGTTTGGGTTACTGACATGTGGGCCCAACGGGCATCTGGCCCGCATGTCAGTGACACACCAATTGCACCTGCAGTTAAGTCCGGTGAATGCGGCATTGACATTCTGGAGAGACGGTCACCATTTCAGGCGGGAAGCGCGTGCTAGCGATGGAAGGGGTTTCGGTGTGCAGTCGCACTAAGATCGGTCGCTCACGATAGTACATACTCCGTACCATACTACCATAGTACCCTCTCTAGCTTAGGCTGTTTTATAGATTGTCATTGTGATGGACGATATACATGAGCAAGGCGGTCCGAGTATGACCGTTGGTGTTGAGCCAGGTGAATACATGCTCGGCGTTCGCGTAGGCCTCCATCAAACGTCTAAACAGTAATGTCAGGCACCGCCGGGGCGCGCAGGTGATGGGCTCGCCGTTTGCGTTGCGCCATGAGCAGGACATTGATTTAGAGGGCGACGTGCATGCATTAGCATGCTTTGACAGCGTGAGCGTGAGTGTCTGACGCGAAGTATTTCATTTTCATTTGGCTGACGAGGGTGCGTTGCAGCGACGAGTCTGTGGTTTGATTCCCCACATATGCATAATTTTGGTTTTTACAGTATTTCTTTCTCCATTGACAGGTAGGCCCGCGTAGATAGATAAAGAACACGAGCTGATGAGGCGCATGCAGACTGTTTGACTGGTCAACCAGACAAATACGGAGCTATACGCTGAGCCGGTGACCGTATAATCACCGTATCTCGTATACAATGATCAAAGTGAGCTATCAAGACAAGTTCGATGACCGCCAATGCATTTTACTCGGTAATAAATGACCAGGATTGAAGGGGAATCCAAATTTGCTTCGTCTTCTGTCCTTGAGCTCTTGACAAACCAATGCACTATACGGTTGTCCGGCTACTCCACCCCAGAGCTCTCACGAAGCGTCGTTCATGCCACCGCGCCGCACACTAACTGGTAAGGCAGCGATGGCATCCCGCCGCGCCGAGTTCCTCGCCGCCCACGACCGCACACAAAATGGTAGGGAAACGATGGCATCCCGCCGTGCCGAGTTCATCGCCGCTCGCGACCTCAGAACTATGTGGGAGGAATTTGTAGATGCCAAGGCCGAATGGGCGGTAGAGCAAGAGGCAGCCAAAGCCGCACAGAGGGAGCGGAAAAGTCAGAAAGCACTCAAGAAAAGAGAGGCCTGCCGCCGTAAGAAAGAAAAGGACGCATGCGCTGCTGCGAAGAGGTCGGCGGAGATCCAAGCACGGTGGGGTGTCGCCGACAAAGCCGGGAAGGAGAACGACGTCGTCTGGCCAGCATGTGAGAAGTAGTAGTACTAGTAGTTAGTGTGTGTGTCTGTGTCTTAGTACGAGCATGTACCAATACTACTAGTTACTACTGTAGTTTTTAGAGCAACTTACCAGTACATTAGCCTAGGCTAAATAGAAAAATTCCTATCCTAAGCATCAAATGGCATCTCTTTCTCTATAGGAATTGAGATGCATGTTATCTCAGTTCCTATGATTTTCATATTCCTATCCTATGAACGAAAGGAGGCCTTTGTTGGAGTAACTACTGTAGCTAGCAGTACTGCTGGTACAGTAGTGTTCTTCAAGAAGCGGAATTCAACGAAGTCATGATGGTTCCTTCGTCCGAGCAACTTCAAAGTGGGAAGTGGGCCTGTGATTTGACGCCTCATTAGTCATTGTTACCACGGCGCGACGACCTGGGTGACTCTCCCTTGGAGTTCCGTGTGCATGGCAAGTGGACAAGGATGGTTGACGTCCCACATGTTGGCGAACGGAAGTATTGTTTCCGATATCGAGGAGCAAGGAAACCGCGTGGTATAGTATCACTGCTGATTGGTTCGCAAAAAAAAAGTATCACTGCCGATTTATAATTATTTTTTATTTCTGATGAATGCTAGTGTTTCATCTCTTACGACGAAGGGTGCCAAACACGGCACGTGCTGGATGCCCCACACGTCAGCGAAAGGAGTGGGACATGAACAGCGTGGTAGAGCCCAGCGTAAAAAAATAGCGTGGTAGAGTGTCACCACTTCTTCGACTTCTGGGTCGGAGACCACACGTAGTAGTACTTAGTGGTATGAACGATACAAAGTGCGACCTGGAGAGAAAGACACGTCTAGTTGGAAAGTCTCGGGGCATACACGTAAACAAATATAAAAGTTAATATGTGCCTCCAACTAATATAGTAGTAGTAGAGTACTTAGGCACGTACTCCATAACATCACCGTGCATTGCACGTACAACATTTAGTGGTAGTACGTAGTAAGAGACAAATGCCGCCAAGAGTTCCCTTCTCGACCTACTTTTGGGTGTTTGGTAGAATGTATGGAGGGTGCATGAGTCCACACTAGTTTAGCACAAATACACTAGAGACATGCATGAAGAAAGCATGCATGAAGAGGGGTGTTGAGTTGAGCATGCATGAAGAGGGAACAACTATGCTGAGACGAGAACGCAACCAAACACACCCTATATGCCACGCATGTTCATACCATTTGTGCCTTTCTACTTCACTTACTGCGCTACATTACTCAGGTTCGTACGTCCACTCCTAGGTACATGTCCGTCTCGTAATTCCAGTCCCACGTGTTCTTCATATAGATGGAACGATCCTTGCATAACACGTGCACCTTGATGCTAGATGTCTCGTGTATTGGTATAAGGATGAACAAAGCTCACGTAAAAAATAGAGTGGAAGAACATAGATCCCGGACGACCGAGAAGGAGCAAGGAATCTCGTGGTGGAGCGTCTGCACTCATAATATTTAATATTATTCAGCGATATAAAATTAACCAATCATCTCCACAGTGGACTGGAAGAGTACGAAACACGGCAGCCCAGTGTAGTTACATCATACTAGTACATGGCTAACCCACGCTATCACCATATTTCTTGGCTTCCGTGCGACACCTATCTCTAGTAATCCAGCAGCCTGTATCGCTTCTCCCTCCTCGTCTCTATCAAAGTGTAGCGGGCTGGCGTTTCTGCCGTCTATTGAGGTCGGTTAACTATCACATGTTAGCGACATGCCAAGAGCATTCTAAAAAAAATTCCTTTCACGTTCCGTTTTCAAAAAGAAAAAAATACTTTCACGTACGAATTTTCCTGTATGCTTTGAGCAGCTTGCATGTCCTATACTGCTCCTGTTTGATACTCTAACTTAGCTAGAGGTTAGACTAACTCATGACTAACCCTGAACTAACTGTTGCCAAAGAGGTGTTTGGGTGACAGGGTTAGATTGACAATAAATGCACTTCATGGAGAGAGAAACGTGATTTTTAGTGGTCCCAATGAGAACTATCTCCAGTTAGCACCTCTTGGGTGGGATAGTTTTTTTTGGTGGGTTCGGTGCAACTTGCTCCAATTTAAACCCTCATGCTTGGATACTTTAGGGCTATTTGAGCCCCAACTAGCTCAAACTAACTCTAACCCATGGATCCAAACAGGGCCTATGGCCAGTCTCGACGCGGAGCAGTCGCGTGCACCGGGAAGCAGCGCCCTCTCGGCCATCGCGCCACTTCAAAGCCGGCGCCAATGAGAGGTCGCCTCCGCTCTGGCCGGGCATTAATGCGGCACTGACGCTCCAGGGCGACGCTGACCGTTTCACGTGGGAAGCGTGCGCTGGTAAGGGAGTATAGGTTTTGAACCGTTTCAGGTGTAGTACTGGTAGTTTGCAAAACTACTCAATTATTGCACTCAGTTTCCTAAGAAATTGTGGTAAAAAACGTTATTCCACAGCCCGCTTCCCTTCTCCTTCCTCTTCCACCGCCCGCGCACGTCCGCGGGAAGCGACCGGTCAACCCTTATATAGGAGTGCTAGCACAAAAAGATGCCTGCATGACCACTAAAATTTCCATATTAAAGTGCCGCTCCGGCGGGAGTATGGCATATGTTGTTACCTTCAGCCGGCCCATGGCTACCGGGCGACGGCGACCAGAGAAGAGGCGGCGGGAGGGGAATGAATGCAGCTACTGTTTGGGTTCGCCTTCCGGCTTAAATAAATGCGTCACATCACGTGTAGCCGCGGGTGCACAAATTGTAACATACGTGTCTGCTTAAGTGGGCGTCACGTAACTGGTGTGTGTGTGAGAGATTCTGAGAGACAGAGTGCATGTGTGCGACTCTACTCTTCGGACATGTACTCAACATTTTGCATCGGGATATAAGTATAATGGTATTTACTTTAGCTAGTGATTTACGTGGCCATGTTAACGTGGTTGTGTCAAAAAATGTCACTTCCTGCTCGTGATTTGCGTTATATAATTACAAGCAAGATTCTCGTGCATTGCACGGAACATCAATATGCATTTTTTTACAGAACACCTGTTGTGATTGACTCATGCAGGAGTAATCCCATGTGTAAAAACTAATGATATCTCAAGAATTTTATCGGAAAACTGGTATCTCGAGAATGTCATTGAAAAAATGAAAGATGAGAGATAAGGCGAGGAGGAGTGGAGCGTGGTGGTGACAGGTGGTCGGAATGGGCGGAGGCATGGGGATGGACGGCGCCGGTAGGCGGCAGCGGCCACCATGCATGCTAGATTGTTCCAGAGACTTATTCCTTTTTTAATTGCTGGGCAATGAGGTTGCGGGAGATAATGATGTGGAGAGAGGTGCGGGTATCTTTTGTAAAATTATCATAGTTTGCTTTCTATCCTCGGATATAGATCATACGGTCTGTATTACAAGATGGCAAGCACACCATCACCGCCAACTCGTTTTTTTATAAGGGTACAGATGATAAGTTTGCTTACTACTAAAGTAAAGTGGAATTTGTCCATGTTATGCAAGTAAATAAAGGTGATTCTTTATCATACGAGTAAGGTTGGATGAAGGGTGGTAGGAACAAATGCTCCGCCTAGAGCATGTGTGTGTGAGATGGAGTCTTAGTGTGTGTGTGGGGTGTGTGTGTGAGAGAGAGAGAGAGAGGAGAGAGAGAGGAGAGAGAGAGATGGAGTCTTAGTTTGTGTGTGTGTGTGAGAGAGAGAGATGGAGTCTTAGT
>NC_057802.1:522260903-522263926 GCF_018294505.1 Triticum aestivum
GAAGTTATGTGCACAAAAGAGGAGAACGATTTGATGTGGCGTTAGGATTGAGGGTAATTAAACGTATGGAGACATAGAGACCTTGAACGTGCATGTGTGAGAGGTATACATGTATACGTGGGATGTGTGTGTGTGTGCGCGCGCATGATCGAGATAAAAGAAAGAAGACATAAGTCATAAGATCAACGATATGGGAGAGACGGATCGGTATGCCAATATGCATGCATGTGAGAATGCAGGGAAGAAGGCCCGACAATTGAGCATGTGTTTTTGTCTTTAAGAGATAGTGGCGTGGGCTGGAGCATGCATCTATGGCGAGCAGAGGGAGTGAGGCGCCACGATTGTGCAAAAGAGACCAACCTATAAATGCATATGTATGGAGAGACATATATAGTGTGGGTGATAGGAAGCAAGACTCCGTGCGAGAAAGAAATGTTGACGGAGAAACTACAGATAGATACAGAGATGGAGATGCTAGCTAGAGGGACATCCGCTAGTTTGGGTGTTGGAGATGACCGTCGGGTGGTTCAAAGGGTGAAGTTATATATGTGTGTGAGAGGGCACTTGACTGCATGTAGAGAGAAACATATGTAGTGTGCGTGATAGGAATCAAGAGTGAGGGCGAGAAAGAAGGTTGATGGAGAAACAGATAAATAGAGAGATAAAGATGCTAGCTAGTGTGCGTTAGAGATAGGAGTCGAGTGGATCAGAAGGCTGGGTTATGTGTGTGGGTGTGAGAGAGATAGAGAGAGGGTGCATGTGGGTCACATACAAACAGATATCAGAGAGAAATGAGATCCAGAGAGACGGAGTTTTGTGTCTGCGAGAGAGAAAGATATTTCACAACGAGAGTGATAGCTAGATAGACATACGAGGGAACGCAAGATATCTCTAGGGAGAGAGGGTGTGTGTGAGCGACATACAAGAGAACAATGGAGAAATATGAGACCCTGGGAGACAGGGTTTGTGTTTGTGTGTGAGAAAGAGATATTGAAGAGGAAGAGTCGTAGGTTCTCATATCTAAGGAGCGAAAGACATCTCTGTATGAGGAGTGTGCGAGTGGCACACATGGGAATAGTAGAGAGAAATGAGACCCCGGGAGACAAAGTTTTGTGTTTGTGTGAGAGAAAGAGATTCCACATGGAGAATCATAGTTAGAGACACATAGCTGGGAGTGAGATATACTTAGAGAGAGAAAGAGTGATGAAGGTCGAGGGAGAGAGTATCGTCAGTGTGTTACGAAGATAAATGATCATTGTCGACATACAAGTAGCACGAGAGATACCTGAGAGACGATGAACGCGTATAGGTCCAGAGAGATAGTCCTATATAAGCATGAGTGATAGCTATATGAGACAAATATCTGGATTAAAGGGGATTCAAATATTTAAACTGGAGATCACGACATCGATAATATCATAACGCAAATTGGTGTATCAAACATGCATATTCATTTGAATTTGGGCACACGTGTAATGTTATATAGTTTATCAATATTGGTGATCCATAGATTCTTCAATTACAAACAATGCATGGTTTATATGCAATTAATGTCTAAACGGGATTACACTATATGTTGCGTGTGTGAAACACATCATACATGTTTGAGAAGTAAAAAAAAACCCGCATGAAACACACATTAATTGGAGACAGTTAGCGAGGAATGCATACATTGGATTTCAACAAAGTGGTTTCAAATATTTGAAAATCCAAATTGATGGATACAACCTTATGAATCTGAGATCATGCCATTTGTAAACCATATTTATGTATAAATGGTGTTGTGCTTTTGAAAGTATATATAAAAAATGATGTATATAGAATGTAATTCCAATTGAAAATGGATCCCGCCCAAAAAAATAGAATACAAATGGGATTCGAATTGAGTTGGCACGGTAAATGTGCACTCTGCAAAATTTGAACGAAGCGGGGAAAGTCGCAGTAACCGCACGAAACCAAAATCCGCGAGATGGAAATCACTACTGCCTATCCCTGCAACGCAAAGCCTATCTGCTGGATTTCTATAGGTTTCGATAGGGGTAGGTTTGTAATTTCACCCAAACGTGACGTAACCGCCTCTCACCCGGATTCATACACGATGGGCGCCAAAACACAGTGTGTCCTCGGCCGAAATCGACTCCCTCCCCGATTCATATTCATACACGGTGGGCGCCAAAAATAAACTCTCGTCGGCAAATATTCAGTGTATGCGAGATTACCGTCCTATCCGCAACCGACTAATGTTGCTGTGATGTAGTAGAAATTTGAAACGGGGGCTAAGTTTGTAAATTTCCTCGCATTTGAGACAAGCGCGCCCTGAATACATGGTTCCCCCTTCCTCTCTACCTCCCTTTTCCCCATTCGTACTCCGTGGGCGCCAAAACACCCTCTCCACCCCACCCTCCTCCGTCCGCCGCCGTCCGCCACGCCATCCACCGCCGTCCTCCTCCACCATGCCGGAGCTGATACCCCGATGCCGCCATCCATTACAAGAGATCAACCTCTCTCATCCACGGCTTCGGACCGGGATCCTTGCATCCCGTCTCTCGCTTCATCCCCGCCGTCGTCCACCTTGCCGGCGCCGCTCCTACGACCGTCTCGTCCACTGCGCCCCGCCGCCACCGTCTACCCTCCTAGATCTGCTTCCGCGCCGCCGACAGCCATCGCTACCGCAGCACCATCAAATTCTAAGCAGATGCGTACACGGCGCCAGACCAGAGGCGGTACTCTTTCGTATCTGCTCAACTTATTTATCGCAGCAAGAAAATAGATCGCCACTGCTTTACTCTGATTTCTTGTCTTGGTTGCGAACTTGCCTTTGTCCGGTTTGCACCTTCAGATCCGCCATGGCACGCTTAACACTATACTCCCAATGCTTATGGTTTTCCCCTTTTATATTCCAGACTAGTTAAATCACAGTAGACCAAATTTCAAAATTGGGTCAGTCGATTTTTCCGAGCTCGCCGGAGTTCGCCGGTGCGATCGAAGGGGCTCGGGTGGTTGTGGGGCCTCGCCGAATGAAG
>NC_057802.1:522264251-522287584 GCF_018294505.1 Triticum aestivum
AGACGAGGAAGAAGAAGGGTTAGGAGACGTAGGATCTTCATCCAACCGCCTGAAATGGTCGAGAGACAGCTGGGAGTTGCATTCTTAATGCGCTCTGGTTCATCATGTGTGGGCACTGCGCAACCAACATTTTATTATCCAAAATCTGCTTGCTCTTCTTTACCATGTTCCTCTTCCGTTCTTCTTTAATATGTACTCTCTCCATTCCTAAATACAAGTCTTTGTATAGATTCCACCATGGACTACATATGGAGCAAAATGAGTGAATCTACACTCTAAAATGTATCTGGATACATCTGTATGTGATCCATAGTGGAAATCTCTACCAAGACTTATATTTTGGAACGGAGGGAGTATGATAGTAGTACAGTATGTTCCTTGTACTGAAGATGAGCAGGGACATTTGCAGTGTAGAGGTCTATACGGTCGGTTGTGATGGACACTTTGAGCCTCTTTGATTCGTAGGACCTTGTAAACATAGGAAAAGGATTTGTAGTGGCCTGCCCACTTGTATCCTATAAGAATAGCAAGGAAATGCGGGGAGCTGTGTCGCCTTTGAGAGTTACACTGATATTAATAGTACCGCACCTTCACTTGAAGAGAGCTGGTATCCGAAGCCTTTCTAGCCGTACCGGCAATACTAGCACATATATTCCAGCAAGTTCCACTTTGCTGATTTTACTCTGATGCTTAAGGTTTTCCCGTTATATCTACACTATGATCTGTGTAGCTGCTTTGTGTCGCACTAGCAACAGTCCACTCTTGAAGCTAAACACTGCAATGACTTACAAAATTGGCACCAAGGCATTGAGTGCCATTCTGGATGCAATGAAACTCATACGCTCCCCACCTGTTGATTCTTGTTCAGAATATGATCCTAATGACTATTCTAACCTCGAGGAGTCAAACGCAGATGGCCCTGTCCTGTTCACCCATCAAGGTGCCTGTTCTAATTTGGCAATGTTTTATTGACTGCGGGTATCTTGCATATGTTGTCTTGCATTTCTTCTACTTTGTTACACCGCCATCTGCTTAGTTTACTCACCATATATGTCGAGATGCCATGCCCATCCATTATCAATACATATTCCATCTGTCATCATACCATGTTTTTCCACTCAAATGTTGTTCTTGTGCATCAGACATCAAAAAGGAAGAGGGTGATTGCCGAACCTGAAGGAGCACCAGCAAAGTCCTTGAAAAACGTGGTGGTGCCAGAGAAATCAGACAGCACCCCACTTATATTGGCTGTACAACCAGTGACACAAAACATAGGACCGACTCCAGCAGACTATACCCATACTTCACTGGCCACACCACTAGCCCCACCACATAGGACCTGCACTCCAGCAAAAGGTATACCGATTTCATTTGCCATAGCACCAGCTGTACCACAGAAAAATCCCACTCCAGCAAAAAGTACAGCAAGTCCACCGGCCGAAGACCTATGCCAACTGCAGAGACGGCCAATTCCTGCAGATTGGAACCCCATTCCATTTATTCCCAGTTTAAAAGACAATGCTTTCAATGTTGTTAGGGACTACATGCATAGATTCCCATCATGGGAAGATTATTGTGAAGACAAACACCATTTTCACATCTTCCTGTCCAACTTACATGTAAGTGCTATTATTCATGGTTCTTATTTTCCTGTTTTCTGCTGATTAAACACATCAATGATTTACATTACATTGTTGTAACTAGGCAAGGTTCAATCTGGACAGTCATGACGAGCAAAGCTTGCTTGTGCTTTTCAAGGAAGCATTGCAGCAGTATCGGTGTTACCTGAGGAAATCACACTTTGATGGCAAGTCTATAAACGAATTTTTGGTGAAGTCTCCCGTGCTAAATTTAGAAGACATTGAATGGAAAAACCTTGTTATGCACTGGTCTCATTCCCAGGATGAGGTGCTGTTTATGAAATCACATGACAATTTGAACTTCTACTTTTCCGCATGTGCCTTACGGATCTTTTTTGCAGGAAATCTGCTCGAAGAAGAATTCCGGTTTGACAAGAATGACAGGATATCGCAAATATGCTGCCCACTGCTTTGCTCTTGTTAGTACCTGTTGTCCTGTATCACTGTACTTGCATACATACCTGGTTCATTATGTGACAGCAGTATGCATGATAGCTTGCTTATTAATTGTTCGCTCCAAATTATCTGATCTGTATGACTGGTTACATTAGTGTAGAATATATCCAATGCCAATGTTTTTTAAGCTCTGCATTGTTCTTGTAAGTACATGCTGTCCTTTATCAGTGTACTTATAATGACAGGTAGTTGTTCATGTACCATCACTTTGCAGCTTATTTTCCTTTGCCCTCCATTTTCTACACATCAGATCTATATTTACTCTTACCATAAGGTTGGTACTGAAGAAGTTTAGCTGTGCATTGCTCTTGGCTGTACCTTTTGCCTGTATCGCTGCACTTACATTTATAGCTACTTGGTTATGTAGCATCACTCTTCATCTTATCTTAAATATTCTCCATTTTTCGTATATTATCACATCTATATTTACTCTTAACAAAATGTAGAATAAAGGAAATGCTTTTGAAGAAGATTCTGTGGTAAACTTCTTGAATTGCCCCCCCCCCCATCAGCATGGACAAGGCCTTTATAGAGCCTGTCTTCACCAATAATGTAAGTTTGTCCATCTCAAGCCTTCAAACTTTGTTTTACATATTTGGTTAGGCATGACTGCAACAGCTGTTTATTTTTGGTGTTTGCATCAAATTGCTTGTTTAAAGTTTATTATGTAGTTCATAAACAAAAGTTTGTCCTTACTCAATTTAAGTTTTCAGTTGTACAACCAAGTTCCTTCTTCATACCATGTAAATTAAACTATACAGAGCAAGTGATCTTCTTTTGCACTGCATGTATGCTTCTGTTCTTCATCCGTAATCCAGTGGTGTGGTGAACCTACTCACTACAGCACAATGTCATATTCTGCAATGTCTTAACTATGAACAATGTCATATCATTCTACTATTATTTAAACCCTCTCTTTATTTTCCAATCTGAAATGGTATAAATTGACATCACACTAACCATTGATACTTATGAGTTCTTGATCTGTAATCCAGTGGTGTCGTGAAGCTGCCAACTCCTTCACAATGTCATTTCCTGCCATGTCTTGACCTGAACAATACCATATTGTGTTAATGCAATTTTAAACTGTGTCACTTTATTCGTCAGTAAGAAATGTGATGAATTGTCAGCACTCATAATTTTATGTGCAAAACCTGTCATCTGTCTGCTTGTTTATCTTTCAGAGTGAGGAAGATATAAGTGTTGAACAAGCGCAGTCTCATCATCTTGCTCAGCTGCTTGTGCTGCAGCTCCCCAGCAGGGCTAACCTTTCTTGAACTCTATTGAAGTGCTGTCGGTTTTGTATATTATTTTGTCGCCGTGTTTATTTGCACTGGTGGCGATCTTTGATGCCTAGTGTATGTAATCTGCTGTCTGCTTGTGCTTTATTATCATAGTGGCGAACTTTGATGCCCAGTGGATGTAATATGCTGTAATTTCTTTATTGTATAGTCTAGGTTTTTTCTTATTCACAATGTTGCAGTTATTTTATTGTATATATATATCCTGTCTTCGCAGTAAACCGGCTAAACCGTAAAATTACGGTACATAATCGGGCCGTCATGCAATCACGATGTAGGTTGGGACTCAAACGTGCCGAACAGCTCACGGGCCGGCAGCAGCCCGAAATGAACCCCGGCCCATGATTGTGTGAATCAAATCACGTGCTTTTAAGAGGCCAAAATTGTCTCGGTCCTTGTTTGGCCCAATCAGATATCGGCTGCGAGCAGGCCGGATGCAAACCGGGCCGTAGTTAGGCCCAACTATATGACGGGCTTTTAATATGCCAAAATTAATATAGGGCCGAAATGTTAAACGGGCCTTTAACAGGCCAAAACTAATATCAGGCCGAATTACTAAGTGGCCTTTAGAAAGTGGGCCCAAAAGCATAGTGTCCAGTTGACGGGCCGAATCCGATATGGGCCATAATTGAGCCCAAAGCCTCTTAAAGGGCCGGACCTGATCTGGGCCGTAATTTGGCCCAAAACATGGTAGGCTTTTAATGGGCCGGATCTTATATGGGCCACTATTAGGCCCGGAGTTTGGCAGGCCATTAATGGACCGGATCAAATATGGGCCGGCATTTGGCCCAAAACATGGCAGCCAGTTAATGGGCCGGCCTACTAGGGTCCTCAAAATCTTGTGGGCCTACAGCTGGGCCGGCCCATTAATGTCAGCGACATCTCGTGGGCCTTTAGCTGGGCTGGCCCATTATGATCCGCAAGAATCTTGTGGGCCTTTACCTGGGCCGGCCCATTATGGCACACAAAAATCTTGTGGGCCTTTACCTGGGCCGGCCCATTATGGCCCGCAAAATCTTGTGGGGCTTTAGCTGGGCCATCCCATTATGGTCCGCAAAATCTCGTGGGCCTTTAGCTGGGCCGGCCCATTATGGTCCGCAAAATCTTGTGGGCCTTCAGTTGGACCAGCCCATTTAAACTTGATGGGCCGGTCCACGTGTCAACATATCATAGGCGCGTCTCGCCCATTGGATGAGTGACACCTGTGCCAACGTGGACCTGACACGTGTCTCCTCCAGCCAATGATGATTTTACACATGGAAAATCCCCATTGGTCGGGGCTGTTAACGGGTTATCGGATCCAAAACCCGACCCGATAGCTTAACGGCGTTCCGTTACGGTGGATGCCACGTGTCGGTCACCCTTGACGAAAGCACTTCTGTGACGCGAGATTCATCGTCATGGAAGTGGACACTTCCGTGATGATAATTTTGGTAATGTCATGGAACACTTCTACGACAGCACATGTATGACTATCTTCATTCTGTCATAAATTTGTCATGGATGTACATGCATGACAAAAAACGCGACCTACTGTGACAAACATGTATCATCACGGAAGTGTATTTTTGTAGTGCACGGATGCTTTTCTTGGCCAACATTCCGTACAGACTGAAAGACAAATTTTTTTGTGAAGTCTACAATTCCTCTTGCAAACGTAAGTGGTTTCACCAACAGCTGGAACCATGAGAATGAAGCACACATGATGGAGGAACATCCGCTGCAATATGATTTGGTCTTCTCTCGATCACACGGCGAGACTATTTTCGGAATACAAACTTTAACTTAGGCAAAATGATGCCCATTGTATAATAACACCAAAGCAATGAAGCACCTAGTGTTGGCCAATAAATAGGACAATACTACCTTTCTGCAGTCCATGAACTGACTATCCAATCTTTCTGTGTCTATTTTCAAATGACACTCCATGGAGTGACTATATTATTCTCTTGTGCAGTTCAACCAAAATTGTGGTCACTTTGTGTGTTTGCCAAATAGCAACGGGCAGACATCTTTGTCTGCACAAACATCAAGCAGCTAGTAAACATATACCCACCTTGTATTTTCGGTTTAAACATGTCTCCTCCGCTTAGCATCTGTCATGTTTTGCACTGGACAATTTGATACAGTCATGTTTTGCCCTGGACATTTTCATACTGAATTGATTTGCTGGTTCAGAGCAGAAATATAGCGCCTATTCTTCATTAGACCAAGGATATCCATGTTCGTAGTGATGGAAGAGGTGAAATCGATACAACCGAAATTGAGCATCCAATCATTGAATCCTGTCCTGCACCTCCAATGTAGGTCCACCCTGCCAATAAATTCACATGCAAACCACTAGTATTACTACCTAATGACAGTACAAAAAGAGTATCAAGATAGTAGCAAACCATGTACCTTCGTAATGAACAGCTCATAGTGCCACCAATTGGATATAAATGTTTGGAAGAAAACATGCTCCTAATGTTGAACCAGTTGGACTTTTTGTGCAGTTCCACTAAAATCGAGCATCTCTGTTTGCATAGATATTGAAAGTGTGATTACTATAAAAGTGGCACTAGTTGAAGCATATACTCACAAATATAAGCATTCCAATTTCTTAATGGGAAAAGGTAGCAAGACTGTTTCTAACCACATGGTTGAAGGAATAAATAAGGCAACAACGGCTGATGTCAGGAAGGCATATATAGTTCTTTCTGAAAGAAAGATCGATTCCTGACCTTTCCTCTTATTTTAAGCATATTTTGTGCAGTTCAACTAAAATAAAATGCCATCACCGCCTTGACAATTCAGTGACACTGTACAAAAGGAAATGACTTAACATTACATCATGATGTCAGGTATGTAGTCGACAGGCATTAGAGACAAACATACATACCTCCTCTGATAACATAATGAACATTAATATTAACAAAGGTGTGACTAGCTTTACCGGGATCATTTGAGTGAACTCTACACCCTCTGTTCCTTAATATAAGACGTTTTCACAGTTCATTTTAAAGTACCCAAACGTTCAGTATTTAGAAAAACAGGTAGTAGTTTTCTTGAGCACATATCTGGGAAAGCTTGCCACACTTTATATATGTCCATACACTAATGCAACACCATTCGAATAGTACAAATATACACTAATCCAGTGGCTAGTGCAACAGTAGAGTAGTTATTTTATTACAGGGTACAGTACAATAGTTTTACTGAACAGATTTCCATAAGCTCTAGCACTGGAAGATTTCTATAAGAATTAACAATACAAAATGTAAAGGTAACAAGTTTCAGCATTGGTATACTAGCTATGCAAGAGCATTAAACCAAATACAAAAGTCTGAAGGTAACTAGCATTATTAACTAATGACAGTATTAAAAAATTGCAAACCATGTACCTTCAAGGTAAATATCATTTCGAACTCGAATGGACATGAAAAATTGCTATCCCAATCTTGATAATCGATCAAACATAAAAACTTGATTGAACGAATCAATACAATAGCCAAAGGAGGAGGTGCCCACTCTTGACCTTTCCTATTGTCTTCATAATTTTTTGTGCAGTTTAACCAAAATAAAATGACATCAGCGCCTTGGCATTTTGGTGACACTGTACAAAAAAATTGACTTGTCTCATGAAAGTGAGGTATGTAATCTATAAGCATTAACAGTGCAAAAATCTGAAGGTAGTAACAAGTTTCATCGTTGGTATACTGGTTGTGCAACAACATTAGAATGCCTTAGCTGAAAAATGTTTAATACGTCCACAATCAACAGCTAACCCTGAAATAATCCTGAGACATTAAATGGCATTGCTTAAATTTATCGGTGGCATTAGACTGAATGCGGCATTAGTTAAATGTGGCATCACTTTAGCAGTAGCATTGTTTGACTTTACCGCTGGCGTTATACTAACAGCAAAAAAGTGGCAATAAGAGCCTGGGAGACCCATTCGGACAGTGGGCGCACCAGTACGATGTACCTCCACAGACGCATAGAGTGGTGAGGGAGGTATGGTTGCCCAGAGCAACAAATACCAAGCAGCATATGTGGATTACGTCCCATTTTTGTTCTCCTTAGCCACCTTCTTCCTATGTGAGGACAACAAACCGATCCGACCTGGTCATTCTCTATTGTGTTGTCATGCCTTTCTACCCTTCTTCAACCAAGAGACACGAGACTCGTTCCTTAGCTACCGATTTCCCCCTTTTTAACCTAGATGCGGGTTCGATGCCTACTCTCTTGGACAGTACATTCTCCCTTCCTTTCCTTATTCAACCCAGGCATGGATTAGTCTGCATGAAATAGGGTTTCCTTTAATAGTGCAAATTAAGGTTTTTGTCTGCATGACCAGCAGAGCAGAGGACAGGAAATTGGGAAGATGGTGGAGTGGAAAAAGATCCACATGCAGCGACAGTGGCGGAGCCAGCACAAGTTTAGAACCTGGGCAAGATCTAAGTGCTGCCAAATTAATTTGTTTTTGCCCAAACAAAATTCTACGCTCATGGCAGATGGGGTAATAGAACAAGGGTATGGTTCAAAAAGAGGTAGGATACCTGAGGGTCGGCGGGAAGTGGCTTCACTCGTGGTCGTCGTCCTCTGCACGCACTACGGCAGCGAGCTTGGGGACGGAGGACATCCCGCGCGGGCGCTAGGTCTGAGAGGACGGCCTTGTCGTCAATGCGTGACCTCGCTCGCCGACAATGAGTGCGTCAACGCTGCACGTCCTTTTCTTCCCCGGTGGATCTGTGACCACCGGTGAGGAGGGAGAGAGAGGCCTTCTTTTTTAGATCTGGAGAGAGGGTGATAGTGTGAGAAGCAAGTGGGCAGCCCTTAGCAAGAAAGCTCCGAAGCTCCAGCCTATATATCTTTTTTATACTACTAGTACTAGAGGTGGAGTAGTGGTAGAGTAGTTTATATTTTCTCTGCAAATAGTACCAGTTAGTCGTTCTTCAAAAATGAATGGCACGCCATTAAAAAAATAAAGTCGATAACTAAGGCGGCACCTCGGGCCAACACGGCCAGATCGCATTTTGCACGAGAAATTACACACCATGTTTCGTTGACATGTGGTCCCGTTCCAACATGTCAGTGAGACGACGGCGAGTACTTTTGTACAATTTCTGAAAGGACGTGTAGGCCGGGGCGCCTCTTCGTGTACCGTGGCAAACTGGCAACCGTCCACCGACTCTTCGTCTTTCCCTCTCGATTTGGAACTGCTGTCGCACGCTCTTCCTCCCTCCTCCATTTGCCTTCACCCTTCCTTCTGCCATTGTTCGATTGACTTCTCCATGGAGGGAACAAGCCGGAAACGACCCTGTTATTCTTGCCCCGATTTGAACGATGACGTGGTGGAGGAACTCATTGATTGGTGCGACGTCATCACCTCGGCTAGCATGGCAGGTTCGTTCAAGAACATCCTCGACTCAACTAATAACATCATTACAAGGAACCCAAGGGTCCAGTAGCGGTTTCATCTCCCCTATCTTCTTCCCCGTGACCCTGCTGACTGGCGCAGGGACGAGGGAAGCCTCGCCTTGTGCAAGTTGATGCCGCTTGATAATGATACGTATGATGTTAAGATTCCATCGCTTGAGGGCAAGGCTTGGGCAGGCGCAAATGGAGATTGGGTTGTTTATATTGGGTACAATTGCGAGTGGGAACTTGTGAATGTGTACACTCATCAGCGGATTCCACTTCGAAAAATCTCCGAGTGCCCTGAGGTTGAGCACACAGATGATCTACATACGTTCAAATATGATCATGGTGACTGTCGTCTAGGAAGATAGCAATTTCTCGAGTTCCCAACCGCTCTTGGAATTACAAGAACTGTCAAGTTGTTGCTATCTTCGACAAGCTTGTTGCCGTCCTTCGTGGTTCGACTGGATGGATATTGCTCAAAAATCAGTTTCAATACATGGATGTGTACTGTGATGCAATTGAATACGAGGGTCTTGTGTTTGCTGCCACCACTCGTGGCACTGTTTTTGCATGGGATCCTCGTAGTTTCGGTACGTTTTTCTTCCACCGTAATTATAATTGTTTCATCCACATGCATGCGAGTTAGCAAGTTTCCCTTCTCTACTAATTAACCTTCTTCTTGTATTTCCAAGGTCCTGTGAACATTCCACCACCTATACTTGAAAATTTTTATAACCAAGGGGGAGATGAAGATGGTGATGATCACGAGCATGAGGACGAGGAGGGCCCATGTACTCAGTGGCGCCTGGCAACTTCCGATGGATCACCCCTTCTTGTCTGTATACAGCCCACTGCTGATGTTACTACTGAGGGAGCAGGTGTTGTCTCCCATGGTCGCACTCTCCAGACCTATTCCAACATCCGTTGCATGGTATTCTGGATGGATACTAGTGTGCTAGCACCAACACCTTCTCCCTGGTACAGTATTGATAGTCTTGGAGCAACCTCGCTCTTCCTTGGACAAAACCATCCAATGATGGTGAAAGGCGATCCAACTGTTGCTGACACAACGTTACTAACATTTATGAGAAGCAACTGTATCTATACGTCGGACATTGCGTTGGTTCCCTACCCTGGTCCTAATATAGTAGGCCGCTTCAGCCTGGATGATCAGTCCTGCATTGGTCTTGAGATTGACAGTAGCTGGCTCTTCCGAGAGAATCACTTGTGGTTCAAAGCAAGCGTTTCCAACACCGAGAATTGGTTGAGTTGAAGTTCATTTCATTGCTTGTTATTTGTTGTGTGATGAAAACTTTAGTAATTGCTAGAATGTTTTGTTGGAAATAATCTATAATCCAACATGTATCCTCGTTGTCATTGTGTGTTGATGACTTGTTGTATTTAATGAATGGTACATTTCAGTTGCAAATGCATGTCATAGACTCAATTTATGAATGGTTTTCGAGTCACTTCTTGGAGTGTGATTACCGTAGTAGTATAGCCAGCATCTGGTTAGTATATGAAGTTGCCACATCACATAGAACCAACCTAATATTGGAGTATGCTAGTCCTCCACCGGCGCGCCACTTCAAATGGCGGAGGAAGTGAGAGGTCGCGTCACCTTGTGTCCAGATCTGACATGCCACGTGTACCAGATGAATGACTCCAAGTTCGACCACCGTGATGCTAGGTGCGAGCCTAGGAACACTGTTGGAGAGACCCCCCTCATAATTTTCCTACATTGATCATTTGATTCATAGGATAGAATGCTATAGTATTTTTTCCTATGTAATTATGTTTTAATTGGCAATCTAGCATCCACTCCAACTTTTGTTTCACTTCCTTTGTTCCTACGAAGAGAGTACTTGCTCTAAATGATGTGCCGCTGCAAGAGCCGCCTATATTTATTAACCATGCTCTAAAAAGGTGGACCAGCTTTGGCTATAGTAGTACTGTACTAGGTTAGTAGGTGACCTTGCGCTTGGCTCTTCTCCTCTTCCGGAAGTCGAACAATAATGATGGTACTACAGTAGTACTTCTGGCAATCTGACACCAAATGAACGGCTCCACGTCCACCGCTTGAAAGAAAAAGTTTCTCCTCGTGCTGCGAGCCACCGCGCACGCGTTGGCGAGGGAGAAGGCGTAGTAAGAAAGCTTCTCGTCGTTCTGCGAGTTGATGGGACACATCAAAGTTATTTATTAATACTCTCTTCAAAAAGGGCCGACCATGTCCATGGCTACCATCCCGTGCTTTGTCATTGAGTACATGCACTATTCATGTTCCATCGAGGAGAAAAAAATATTGCTTAGTACTAGGTGCCATCGAAGTGCACGACTCACTTACGCACTGCATATCTCCATTTTCTTGCATGACACGCCACCTTGATACTAGATTTCCCGCGTGTCATGGAGGCATATAGTATGATTTTGTAAAATGGAGGCATATAGATGTCCCATGTGTCGGCAAAATGATGAACAAAGCTCATGTCTTAAACGAAAGAGTGGAAGAACATAGATTCCCGACGACCGAGAAGGAGCAACAAACCTCGGGGTGGAGCGTCTGCACTCATAATATTTTATATTATTCAGCGATATAAAATCAACCAAATCTCTCCAGATTTGTATACCATTCTATAGTATGAGAATAACTTTGAACGTAAGCCATTGATTCACTCTATCCAATGTTCATAGTTGGAAAATCCAAACAAAACTAAGCATTGGATCAACTCTTTTTTCGAGATCAACTCTTTTAGCACTTACTGCTTGCCCACCTAGCCCACCTATATATTCGCTCACATGTGATGACCACAGGAGCTATCCACTCAGATTGTATGTTAATAAAATAAAGGTCGATAACTAATGCGGCACCTCGGGCCAACGCGGCCAGATCGCATTTTGCATGAGAAATTACACACCATGCTTCGTTGACATGTGGTCCCGTTCCAACATGTCAGTGAGACGACGGCAAGTCCTTTTGTACAATTTCCGAAAGGACGTGTAGGCTGGGGCGCCTCTTCGTGTACCGTGGCAACCGTCCACCGACTCTTCGCCTTTCCCTCTCGATTTGGAACTGCTGTTGCACGCTCTTCCTCCCTCCTCCATTTGCCTTCACCCTTCCTTCTGCCATTATTCGATCGTCTTCTCCATGAAGGGAACAAGCCGAAAACGACCCCGTTATTCTTGCCCTGATCTGAAAGATGATGTGGTGGGGGAACTCATTGATCGGTGCGACGTCATCACCTCGGCTAGCATGGCAGGTTCGTTCAAGCCCATTCTCGACTCAACTAATAACATCATTACAAGGAACCCAAGGGTCCAGGAGCAGTTTGATCTCCCCTATCTTCTGCGCCATGCCCCTGCTCGCTGGCGAGTGGACGACGGAGACCTCGCCTTGTGCAAGTTGATGCCGCTTGATAATGATACATGTGATGTCAAGATGCCATCACTTAAGGGTAAGTCCTGGGCTGGCGCAAATGGAGATTGGGTTGTTTATATTGGGTACAATTGCGAGTGGGAACTTGTGAATGTGTACACTCGTCAGCGGATTCCACTTCCAAAAATCTCCGAGTGCCCCGAGGTTGAGCACACAGATGATCTACGTACGTTCAAATACGATCATGGTGACTGTCGTCTACTGAAGATAGCAATTTGTCGAGTTCCCAACTGCACTTGGAATTACAAGAACTATCAAGTTGTTGCTATCTTCGACAAGCTTGTTGCCGTCCTTCGTGGTTCGACTGGATGGATATTGCTCAAAAATCACTTTCTATACACAGATGTGTACTGTGATGCAATTGAATACGAGGATCTTGTGTTTGCTGCCACCACTCGTGGCACTGTTTTTGCATGGGATCCTCGTAGTTTCAGTACGTTTGTCTTCCACCGTAATTATAATTGTTTCATCCACATGCATGCGAGTTAGCGAGTTTCCCTTCTCTACTAATTAACCTTCTTCTTGTGTTTCCAAGGTCCTGTGAACATTCCACCACCTATACTTGAAATTTTTTATAACCAAGGCGGAGATGACGATGGTGATGCACACGAGCATGAGGACGAGGAGGGCCCATATACTCAGTGGCGCCTGGCAACTTCCGATGGATCACCCCTTCTTGTCTGTATACAGCCCACTGCTGTTGTTACTACTAAGGTAGCAGGTGTTGTCTCCCATGGTTGCAATCTCCGGACCTATTCCAACACCCGTTGCATGGTATTCGGGACGGATACTACTGTGCTAGCGCCAACACCTTCTCCCTGGTACAATATTGATAGTCTTGGAGAAAACTCGCTCTTCCTTGGACAAAACTATCCAATGATGGTGAAAGCCGATCCAGCTGCTGTTGACACAACGTTACTACCATTTATGAGAAGCAATTGTATCTATACGTCGGACATTTCGGTGGTTACCTACCCTAGTCCTGATATAGTAGGCCGCTTCAGCCTGAATGATCAGTCCTGCGTTGGCCTCGAGATTTACAATAGCTGGCCCTTCCCAGAGAATCACTTGTGGTTCGAAGCAAGCGTTTCCAACGCTGAGGATTGGTTGAGTTGAAGCTCATTTCATTACTTGTTATTTGTTGTGTGATGAAAAATTTAGTATTTATAATGTATCCTCGTTGTCGTTGTGGGTTGATGACTTGTTGTATGTAATAAAATGATATGCCTGTGATAAACTTACTAAATTTATGAATGGCTATTGAGTCGCTTCTCTGAGTGGGTGCTGCGACGAGGCAAAAAAATATTTTCCGAATACATAATTATACGTGCATTGCAACAGGTTATCGGATGAGACCAATCGACAATAGTACACTATTTGTACTAGCTTCACATGCTGCACTATCTCTACATCTACGTACGTAATACAACAAGTTTTAAACTTGAGACCAGCCACCCATCCTCACAAAGAACACTTTTTAACCTAGCACAGACTCCAGGAAATTTGGCCACAGTGTGAGGTGGGCCATATGTTAATGTGTTCGCTGTACGTAACCAGCACCTCGAATCCTCGATAGGAGTAGTAGGCGTAGTAGTAGGAGTAGTAGGGTGGCATGGGCCAGAACAAGCATTCACGTCCAGGAGTACGGCACACGCCACCAGCATGACTTCCATCTGACACCATATTTCTTGGAGTCCTTGCTACAACAATCTTTTCAACCTCGTCGTTTCTCTATCACACGGCGGGCGAGGTGGGGGTTTGCCGATAGTCGGTTTCCTCAACCGTGGTCCCACTTGTAAGGCCAACTCCAACGCACGACCCCAAACGAACCTCGATTTTGCCCGGATTCTGTCCATTTGGGCAGGGCAATGGGGTCGTGTCCGGGCCATTTCTCGTATGCGGTGGTCGTGCGCCGAACGCGCGACAGCATCCCGGCCGCGTACATCTTTCTTTGCAAACACATTTCTCTTTTTCATCATTGATTTTTTGGTACATGGAAATACATCACCAAAATTTTGACTAGAAAAGCAAGATCAAAGAAAACAAGAATCAGAAGAATACATTTTAGAAGATATCCAACTTCCATAACTGCTCCTGTAAGTTGGATTAGTGCCTTCTCGATGCATTCATTGTTGATTTGCGGAGGCTCGATCTTGCGTGCTTCTTTCTTCTTCGAGTGTAAAGAAGTAGATGTGTCTAGCCTCCATTCTATCAACAAGTGCACTAGTCTCATCTCTAGCCTCTATGCTAGCTAAAAGTGCTAGAACATCTACTAAATTGCGCTCTATCAATATATCGTTGTACTCTTCTTCCCAATACCAAAACGTGCATCCATTCTACACAATAAAATTTTAAGTTAGCACAACTAGTCTAATCCGAGAGCACAACCAAAGATTTGGTCGAGTTCTTCCTCCTTTTGCCGACACGTGGGACATCCAGCATCCAGGTCGTGTCATGCAAGAAAATAGAGTGGTAGGTGAAGCCACGTGATGTGCATCTTGGGTTATACTGTAAATAGAATCTTACTACTCTTGAGTAACTCCAAAAGCGGCCACCGAAGATCTTTATTGGATTTGTTTTTCATCACCAGCACGTCGAGGTGAAAGATGTGCAGGTTCAGTGGGTCCTCTTGCATTTTCACTGACATGTGGGACCGCATATGAGCAAACAGCTGATGGGCTCCGCGCGTCTGCTGGCTGGCTGAGAAGAGAGATAGAGGAGGGCTGAGCACGGACTCTAGGAAATTTGTTCTACGTACTTGATATAGTGGAGTAACCAGCACCTCGATATAGTGGGGTGGCATGGGCCATAACTAGCATTCATGTCTAGCAGTACGGCACACGCCACCCGCACGAGTCCCATCCGACACCAATTTTCTTGGAGTCCGTGCTAGCTACAGCCATCTCTTCTCGCTCCTGTTTTCTCAACCATCGCGAGGTGGGCGGGGTGGGGGTTTGCCGATAGTCGGTTTGCTCAACTGCGGTCCCACTTGTAAGTGAAAATGCAACACAACACGCATTACCCCTTGAGTGGCGTGCCGGACAAACCGTATGGGGGTGCGACGCGAACACGGCAGGCTTTTCCTTTTGAACTTGTAACTTGTAAAATTTGGTTCTGCTCCATCAGGCGACCGATAGATAGAAATAACGATTTTCCCTAGAGTAATGAGAAGTTTGGTTCTGGCGCGGTTCATGCATGGAGTACGTAGGAAAATTATGAAGTTCATGCAAAAGGTAAGATAATTACTAGTAGTACCATATACTACTACATGGATTTGATGGAAAGATAAAGATACATACGGATCCATCAACGACATCCTCACGCCCTAGTGCACCGGGTCACCAACCAACGTGCGAGGAGCAGCGGCGTTGGCGGCAAGCTCAACGTGCTTCTGAACAATGCCGTCCAAGGTTGCCCTGCGGTCCAAGAAGGCCAGTGTCCTATGGTCCTCCTCTTGCATGTAGTAGTCCTTGTGGACGATTTGCGCGTAGACGTGGGTGATTATGTCGATGGTGTCTTGCTGCGCCAGGTGCTGCGCGGCGAGCGCGACCTCAAGGTGGACATTCTGCGGTGCGACGGCGGGCAGTCGCAGGGCCACCAGTGCCTCGAAGAGGTTGTCACCATAGAGGTCGTTGAGGGTGGCAGGCATCGCAGAGCCTGGGCGCGTGGGCTGGAGGCGTACGTCAAGGTCGTCCGCAAGCTTCTTGACGACGGTGAACTTGTCGAGGAAGCCGACGAGGACCTCGTCGAACAAGGAGACGAAGCTGTCGTCCAAGCGGCCCCTCGCCCTGGCGGCCTCAAGCACTACCTCGAGACGTTCCTCGGTGCCGGGCCACAGGCCGGCGTCGTGGACCATCTAGGACAGTCGGCTAATGCTCGCACTCGTCGCCTCCATGGGTCTAGCTTCTAGTCAACTGATCTTGCGATTGGAGTGATCACTCTTGCCCTTGGGTGCGTAGGTGCGTAGGATTTCGTAGATTGGATTGGGGGGAGCCTTTATATGAGAAGTGCAGACTGCGTTGAATTCACGTGCGTGTTGGCCATCTACTCCTCGCCCCTCTACTGCACTTGCCTTTGGCTGTATGACAGGTTGCCCAGCCACCCGTTGGACCCACGTGTCATACACCCAAAGGCAAGTGCAGTAAGTCAATGAAGCTGCGTCCCCCTCCGTGCCCATGCATGCTTTCAATGACTTGAGACTACCAAACATCACATGCGGTGGTTAGTTCGTTGCATGTAATCCTATTAAGTAGCAAAAAGACATTAAGTTATCTCGCCGATAGGAATAAAACAATACACCATGTATTTATTACAGAGGGAGTAGTACAATTTTTGTGACATGTATTACTAGATATTGCTGGTCAAATACTAAATCCAGATGGACGTGGTAGTACTACTAAATCCAGACGGTGGTGCTAGTACTAGTAGTAGTAGTACTACCAATGTAGTATCACTGTACTACCCGTTGGTCAAATTATTACGTGCTGCTCCTCACAGTGAAGTGACAAGACCCTACGCCGGAGATGACACCTGAGTATAGGCGCCGCGTTCGGCATACCATAGTCAGCCTCACCGTCTGCAGTCACTATCATCATAGCTATAGACCTAGCCTGATTACAACTAGCCGTGTTCGACATAATTTCCCGTGCGTAGATGCCCGTGCATTGCACGGAACACCAAGATTGGGGGGTGGACGGCGCCGGCAGCGGCCATCGCGCCAGATTTTTCCATTGCCTTCTAGATGTGGTGGGGAGGAGATAAGGCTGATTGTGAGAGACAAGGAGTTGTTTCTAAATAGGGAACAAGTGCGGGCATCTTTTTGCAAAACTGGAGAAGTTTGGTTTGTATGCGTCAGATCTAGATCCGACGGCTATTGGTGAAATATGGCAGGCACAACATCATCACCAACTCAGGACCTATTTGATTCGCAGGATTTTGAAAACGCAGGAATAGGACACGGCAATATTACAAGTTTCAAACTGATATTACAAATGTTAGGAGTAATGCTGCACCTACGAAGAGGGAATTACTAGGAAGTTTACGTAAGAACTTTCGTTACTTTAGGTGGATGCAGCATTATCGTACAAACTAAAATCCACCACCCTGACAAGTCACTAATGGGCAAATAAGTTTTCGAGTCTCTGGCCACTTGATGTTTCAAAAACAAATTCAGCTTCTGTGGAGACATTGTCATTTAGGCTTAGACGCTTGCGGTGATCAGCACGCCATTCATTGTTGCGCCAGAGAACGCCAAACCTGATTACCTTGAGCACACTTGCCCTCCAGAACAAAGAACCTGGCCAATTTAATCTCAGATATGCTGCCTCGGTAGTCGATCAAATCAATTTCTGTAAGATGGAGATCAAGGCATTCGATGAGATTGTTATAGTGCATCACATTTTTCACTTTTGGGTCTTTTTTTATCTGCAAAAGAAGAGAACATATTAGAGCAGCTGGCTGTATAAGATTGTCGTGTCATCAAGAGATACCAATATCATTCGCTCATACGATAGGGTTGGCTAGCTAGTGATATTTTTTCACTCTCTCTCTCTCTCTCTCTTTCTCTTTCCTCTCATTTACCTAGGAGTACGTGAAGAGCTTGGGCATTTGTTGCCTTCCACTATGTGGCCGATGCCATATTTCACAAAAGTATGCCACATAATACGCATCAATGTCAAATCAAAAGATTTTGGCACCGCTCTCGCGATATGAGAGAGTTGGCACCGCAGTGCACATAGACCCACATGTATAAACAAATCAATCAAACCAACAACACCAGCCTCTCACTCTCCCAAACAAGTGTTTTTTTATTGCCTCAGTCCTCTCTCTCTCCCATGCAAGTGTTTTTTCATTGCGTGAGTTAATTTGGCACCGGAGCAAAGTAGGTGATCCAGATTGGGGCACTAGGTGAGCAATGGAGGGGCATCGATGCCAAATGCATCACAAGTGAATTTGGCACATGTTTTGGCCTACATAGTGGAGGGTCGTTATAGCCCACTTTTGTACTACCTCTTATTTAGTATAAAATTTTGACGATATATTTATGTAAGAAAATGCCAATGCATGTCACTAAAAATTACACCATTTGAAATTATGTTCAAATACGAATCCAACGATATAGTTCTTAGTGACATGCATTAACATTTTGTCAGTTAAATCTATGGTCAAATTTTCATACTACAAAATAGGAAGAGTAAACCAGGATGGAGGTACTAATTGCTCTTAGGGTAACCATAGAGTTACTGGAGTAGTCTAAGTTACTTTCCACTATGACTAGCCTAGGCTACTATAGTAGTACAAGAAAAAACGATGCAGGTGATCATGTGAGAAAAAAAATACTAAAAACATTTCTTTCGGTGCAGTGCGTAGATGCAGTTTTGAACACTACACTTGTCATCGTAATTTGGGAAAATTACGAAAAATTTGAGCTACGTTGTGATTACTGTTTACTAATAGGAAAGAAGTTTCACCTCGATGAGTAGCTTCTCCGTGCACAGAAAGCATGTAAGGAATCCAACAACTTGATCCAGATGGGGGTCGATAGATTTTATTGCCAAGATCTTCACTGTGCGCATAGACTGGGTCAAGCTTGTGGGAATCATTTTCTGGAAGACGGTCGTAAATACATCAAGAAGAAATTAAAAAATGTGAATTTCAAGAAGACGGAGAAGAAGATGAGTGCTGTAGCTGAACGATTACAGATCCAATAATGAGTTCGGAGAATTTGGCAGACAAGTGCACCAACGCTGTCAATTTCGGCGCGTCAATGACCCTGATTTTTGTTGGACCTTCTAGATCCGATACAAGCAATCTGTCAAGGAAAGGCGCATTCTCAATGACCATAAAATGGAACAGCTGGAGTGATCACTTCCCAATTGATCTCTTGTTGCGGGGCCAGCAAGACACATAAATCCATCGGAGATTCGTCGAGGCGATGTGGAGGCTAATGAACCCGTGGATCTGCTCAAGACGAAGGTACTTGAGTGTAGTACAGCTGCGGAGCAGGTGCTCCATAGCCTTCTTCGAGATGACAACGTCGAAGAGGTTGAGCTGCTTGAGTTGAGGGAGAAGAAGGGCGGGCGCGACATTAATCTGGGGAAGATAGCAGGAGCTGAAGCTGGCGCGAGGCGGAGCGCGGACGGCGGCAGAGAGCGACATCGTCCAGCTTCAAAGCTGAGCTCCTCGAGCTGATCTAGGGCGGCGGATAAGAACCACTCATCGAACTTGGGTTGGACCTTGCAGTTGGTACTGAACAAGCGGATGTCAAGGCGTCTGGCTGGCCTAGGGTGCGATGAAAGGATCTTGGAGACTGCGGCCATGCGTTTGCAATCCCCGCCGCAGAGGCAGCTGTCGACGGTGAGGTTGAGGGGGACGTGGCGCCAGAGGGGCCGCCACCGCCGGGAGAGCAGGGCGGTCCGCACGGCAGATTTGGTGGGGAGGAGGCCGATGATGACAAGCAGCATGTCATCGGGGAGGCTGCTGATGAAGTCCAGGCTTGCCGGATGCGGTTTTGGCTCGAGCCGCCTCCGCTTGTTGGCTGCCTCGCCATCCATCTCAACCGGCGGCGACGCCGGTGTACACGTGTGCTGGTGTGTGTTGTGTGCTGGGTGTGCGCAAGTGTGTCCATCTGTGCATGCCGCCGCGCTGTGGTGAATTGTGCGTGAGTGCGTCCTCCACGCGGAAGAAGTGTGTCCTCAATGCGCCCTCAATTTACTAGCGTGCGGGGGTGCTACCCCGAGTGTTTTCAACTTTGTTTACTTCACCGCGTGTCAGATGGGCCTCTAGTTTACTTATTTTCACCTACTACCACATGGGCCAGCACACGAAGATACAGAACACGAGCTGACAAGGCAGCATGTGGACTGGTTGACCGGTCAACTAAACAATATACGGAGCTATACGCTGACACAGTGAGCATATAATCCGTCGGTATAGTGTGTTCGTGTGAGAGGGGAGGCCCGTGAGAGATAGCAGAGAGAGAGAGAAAGAGCTACTCCCTCCGTTCGATAATGTAGTTCCAACATTTTTTTAAAAGTCAAACTTTTGAAACTTTGACCAAGTTTATAAAGAAATTACTTATATCTACAATACCAAAGATAAATGATAGTATGAAGTAAGTACATGTTGTGATGAATCTAATGATCTTTCCAGATGTAAATGTTTTTCTCCACATATACCTGGTCAAACTTTCCTGAGGTTTGACTTTTCAAAACATCCATATGCTTATGGACGTGAGAGAGTCCCTAACTAGAGAGAGAGAGAGAAATAGAAAGTGTGAGTGAAAAAAGTGTGTGTACGTGTGTGAAAGAGACATGGACAACACTCGATAAAAGTCGAGAAAAAAGGTGTGTGTCTTATGCAAACATATCACAGATGCATCTTCGACAACGGAAGCAAGGTGAGGAGATAGTGTGTGGTTGTTTGCAACCGAGAGAGCAAGACCCCTAGCACGTGGCCAAGAGGGGTCTGACAAACAAGGGAGAGAGGTCAACAGAGACGTACGGAGAAAATGCAGACATGGAGAGGAGAGAGTGTATGTTTGTCATAGAGATCCCCTGGAGATCGTGATGGGACTACATGGGTGGGAGATCGAGTGACAAGGTGTGTGCGCGATAGAAGATACCCCGAGAGATGTCGAGATAGACGTATGGATGGAAGAAGACAATACGTGTGTTCCTGATGGCTAGTGAGAGGTAATCATACTTATGGGGGGAGTGCTTGCGCCTATGATGGAGTGAGGGATTATGGTACTTATTAGGGGGGTGCATGTCACATAGAGAGAGAACAAGGGCGGAGAGTGTTGGATGGGTCTATATGTATAGCGCGAGCGAGACATGTGTATGTGTGAACCAGGGAGATATAAAGTTTGAGAGATATTGAGGAGCCCCGATAAGGCTGAGTGGTGCGTCAGATAGCTGAGAGGGGGAAAGAGATATTCCATCCGCTCGATTATGCAGTGCATGTAACTTTTTTAGAAGTCAAACTTTGGAAACTTTGATCAGGTTTACACAAATGTTATTTATATCTTCAATACCAAAGAAACATCATACGAAACTACATCTCATGGTGAATCTAATGGTATATGTTTGCCGTTCCAGATGTAATTGTTTTTCTCCACGTACATGGTCAAACTTTGTGATGTTTGACTTCTCAATATATCAATATGCTATGGACCGAGGAGAGTGCCTAAATCGAGAGGGATCAAGTGCGTGTGAAGGAGAATGAGTAAGTGTGCAAAAAGAGTATGTGTGTGAAAGAGAAAGTGACAACAAACGATAAATTAGAGAGAGTGTGTGTTTTTTCGTTTCTTAGGCGAACATATCACACATGCATCTCCGAGATAGAAAAGCGAGGCGAGGAGATACACGAAGATAGCTAGTGTGTGATTGTTTGCAACAGAGAGACACCCCTATAGCAAATGTCCAATAGAGGTCTGGCCAACAAGGAACAAAGGTCGAGAGGGACACATGGAGAACATGGACGCATGGGGAGGGCGAGAGGGTGTGTTTGTGATAGAGAGACCCCCTCGAGATCGTGAGGGGACTATATGTGTGGGAGATCGAGGGAGGTGCGTGCGCGATATAAAGATGCCCCGAGAGAAATCGAGATAGACCATGCACATGTTTGTGATGGAGACTAAGATTAGCTAGTCATATACATATAGGGGGGACTGCGTGTGCCTACAATTCAGTGAGAGACCATCATACTTGGCTAGCTAGGCATGAGATTGTGTGTGTGCGTGTGAGATGGAGAGAGAACGAGGGAGAGAGATAGAGTTTTAGATGGGCCTATCGAGTGCGAGTGAGATATGCATGTGTATGTGTGACCCAGGTAGATGGAGAGTTTGAGAGAGAGGGGGAAGAGCTCCGAGACGATAGAGTGGTGCGTGAGAGAGTTACGGGCAACGAGCCATGGAATTTGTGTGCGTACGATGAGTGCACCCAAGATATCTAGCTTGGACTAGAGAATCATACATAGTGTGCGAGAGAGACCAATAGATGGAGTATATATGCATGCGAACTAGAAAGACCCCCCCACCCACGCACACACACAAAGAGAGAGAGAGAGAGATGGAGAGAAAGAGAGAGGACCAACAAGGTTTG
This sequence comes from Triticum aestivum, assembly GCF_018294505.1. Taxonomy (NCBI): domain Eukaryota; kingdom Viridiplantae; phylum Streptophyta; class Magnoliopsida; order Poales; family Poaceae; genus Triticum; species Triticum aestivum. Next base: position 522,286,591 of record NC_057802.1, read on the forward strand.
TGTGTTGGATGCGTGCGACAGAATTGAAGATTGTCGGCGAGAGAGAGAGAGCAGGAGTCCGGGAGAGGGGGAGGTCGCATTTTATGCATTAAAGACTGTTGTAAACCATGTTTCGATATAAACTTGTATTCAAATATTTAAATTGGAGAACATGTTGTCTGCAATCCACACATGAACGGATATATGCGTATATCAAACAAGTTCATTAATTTGACTTTCAACATGTTCACGGAGTACTATAATACTGTACAACATGCTATTGGAATGAGGTGTTCAATTTTGGATTTAGTTCACTATTTTGACCTGGTGAACGAGCTATTTCATTGAATCGAGATATTTCATTTTGGGTTTGATTCCCGTTTTTGAGTGGGTCAACTATTTGTCATACAATAAATCGCTAGCAAGGAGCATGTAAAAACACATTACTCCCAAGCATCATCCCCATCTAAAAAAGAAGTGGCAAGCGAATATTTCTAAATTTGATTCGAATCGACTTGGTAAGGTAGACGTGGATGCTCGTTCGCCCAAATTTGAACGAACCGTTAAACATCCTCTGCTCGGTGGAATTCGCCTGAGCAAATAAATGGGAGACGCGAAATTACCGTCCTATGTGGGAGACACATTAATTGGCCCTTTGTGCATCGAGGGTAGGTTCGTAACTTCATCCAAGTGCGCCTTCTCCTCGGTCGAAATGACATGTGCCGCATAATTCATAAACCATGGTCGGCAAAACACGCTCTCCTCGCCCGAAATAGCTCGCGCCCACTATTTCAAAACACGCTCTCCTCGCCCGAAATCGCTCGCGCCCACTATATTTCAAAACACGCCCTCCTCGCCCGAAATCGCTCCCGCCCACTATTTGGGGAGAAGCAAAGTTACTCTACTAGACACAGACCCAAGCCGAGAAGCCTAAAGGCAGGGGTAAAACTATAACCCCCCCTCACATTTCAGATAAATACGTCCGTATCCCAATGCCCCCCCCCCCATTCATACC